>NW_007255146.1:281492-529861 GCF_000164805.1 Carlito syrichta | reverse complement strand
CTGAAATAAAATGTGGTTAGCAGAGGGAAGAGAATGGAGCAGACAGTCGGTTGAAGAGGGAGGTAGAGAGATAGAGGAGTAAGGGGGGAAACAAACGAGTGTACCAACAAATGGAGAGAGAGACCTATATTAAAACAGATAAAAACAATAGGCCACAGCTACAGACTAACCAACTCCCATACAAAAAAATAAAACATACAATGATGCTAACATACAAGCTAACCAACCACCTTATTGGTGTGCTGTTCCTCTATACAAAGATATAGTTTAAGTCCAATGTCCTTTCAGCTCTGATTTTTAGCTTTCTTTTCAAGCTGGTAAATTAGTTTGCAGTGAGGGTCAGTTGCCCCTGGCCTGCTGTGAAGGACAGCTCACATCACCCTCCGTTTACCACTCTGGCCTGTGTCTTTTTTCAAGCTTGTTTCTTCCATTTCAGTGTTGTTACCTTGAATCGCCAGCAAGTGGTGCTATCTCAGCTGCTCGCCCCAGAGGGAGTGGGGCCAGACAGGAACGGTAGAGGCTAGAGATGAAAGCCTGCCTCAGGGTACACATGAGGGGACCCACAGCAGGCAGGACATCTAGGTCGCAGAAGAGGTGGCAGCGATCCCAGCAGATCTTGCCTGCAGGGTCTTCAAGGACTGAAGTCATGGATCGCCTCTGGCCCAGGTAGTGCGATGTGCTATAGCCTCCATGGAGTCTGTGGTGGCGGTGGCGGCGGCTGCTGTGTCTGAGCTGCAGTGGCTATCCAGACTGCTGTGATGCCCCAGCGGTGGCAACAGCGGAGCTGCATGTGAAGAGCAGGCTGTGATGTTGGGGTCCACAGCCCCTGGGGAGAAAGCCAGAGACCCGCTGCAGTTCTTCTTTGCAGAGGTTTTCATAGACCAGGTTGCCCCATAGCCATCTTGCTGGAAGTCCCATACATTTCATAATCAAACTTAATTTTGTTTTGGCATATGGTGAATGGTATATGATCCAAAATTTTTAAAATATTTTCTTCTGACAGCAGAGGAACTAAGAAAACTTTCATAAAGAATACTCCCCAATAATAATGTCAATTTATATATTTTATTTAAATATGCTTTTCTGAAATCACTTCTTTGGTATGCCACAGATTTATGTGTAATGTACAAACATTAAAATAATACATTTTAATTTATTCCTTCCTGTTCTTTGTGCAATTCTTGTCAATAATTTTACTTCTACATGTTATATATTCCATTATACAATTCTCACTTTTTCCTTTAATTCATCAAATATAATAAAATTTTAATATGAGAAAAAATTTTATAATTACTTACATATTTATTTCTTTTTTAATTTTCAATTATTTTATTTTAAAGTGTGGGTTAAAATTCAGGGTTAGGTATACAAATGTTCATCATGCAAGTACACTTGTTGATGAGGTGTGCTCCCCCTCCCTTGGCAAATTCCCATTACTGCCAATCCCCCATCCTCCCTGACCCCTGGCAGATTCCTGCTACTGCGAATCCTTTTCTTATAGTATTATGATAATTGTTCAATGTCCACTTATGAGTGAAAACATGTGACACTCATTTCTTTGTTTTTGTGATAGATCCCTCAGTATTATAGACTCTAAGTCCATCAGGTTGCTGTGAAGTTCATGATTTTGTCCTTTATGGCTGTGTAATTTTCCATTGTGTATATGTACCACATTTTTTTATCCAGCATCTTTCAATAAACAGCATGGTTGGTTTTATGTTTTTGCTATTGTGAATATTGCAATAAACATACATGTGCAGTATCTTTTTCATAGAGTGATTTGAGTTCTTCCAAGTATATTTCCAGTAGCAGGATTGTGGGGTCATATGGAAGATCAATTTTTAGAACTTTTAGGAATCACCACACTGTTTTCCACAGAGGCTGTACTAATTTACACTTCCACCACCAGTGTAGAAGAGTTCCCTTTTCACCACATTCTCTCCAGTCTCTGTTGTTTTTTGAGTTATTGATGATGGTAATCCTGACTGGAGTTAGATGACATCTCAGTGTAGTCTTAATTTGCATTTATTTGATGACTAGTGAGGCTGAGCATTTTTTCATGTATCTGTTGGCTGCTTGTATGTCTTCTTTTGAGAAATGTCTATTCATACATTTTGCCCAGTATGTAATAGGGCAGTTTTTCTTGTTTATTTGTTTGTTTGTTTTGTTTTCTTTTTTTTCCGGCATGTTTGAGTTCCTTGTAGATACTAGATGTTAGGCTTTTGCCAGATATACAATTGACAAATAATTTTTCCCAGTCTGTGTGCTGTCTCCCTGCTCTCTTGATGGTTTCTTTGGCTTTGCAGAAGCTTTTCAGTTTGATGAGGTCCCACTCATTTATCTTATCTCTTATGGCATGGGCACTTGAGGTTTTGATCAGAAAATGATTCCCAGTTCCAATTTCCATAAAAGTGTCTCCTGCATTTTCTAAGGTTCTTATAGTTTGAGGTTTTATGTTTAGGTCTTTGATCCATTTTAGTGTAGATTTTTGTGTATAGTGATAGGTAGGGGCCTTGTTTTAATCTTCTGCATGTGGTTAGCCAGTTTTTGCAGCACCATTTAATGAAGAGGTTCTCCTCTCCCCAATGGTTGGTGGTGAAGGCTTTGTTGAAGATGAATTGGTTGAGAAATTGAGGTTTTGCTTCTGGAATCTCCAGCCTGTTCCATTGGTCTATATGCCTTTTCTTGTACCAATACCAGGTTGTCTTGATTATTGTAGCTTTATAATAAAGTTTAAAATCTGAGAGTGTGACACCTCCTGCTTTATTTTTTGCTGTTGTTGTTGTTTTGTTTTGTTTTTGCTGAGTAGTATTTTGGGGATTCATGGTCGCTTATGTTTCTATATGAATTCCTGTATTGACATTTCCAGGTCTGAGAAGCATGCTGCTGGTAATTTAATGGGTATTGTATCAAATCTGTAGATTGCCTTGGGTAAGATGAACATCTTAGCAATGTTATTTCTTACACCATGATGAAGTAGGCTTCATCTCTAGGATGCAGGGCTGGTTCGACACTTGTAAGACCATAAACATAATTAAATACATCAACAGATGTAAACACCAAAGCCACATGATTATATCACTAGATGCAGAAAAAGCTTTTGATAAAATCTAGCACCCCTTTGATTGATAAAAACCCTCGAACATCTAGGCATAGAAGGAACATACCTCAAAATAGTAAGAGCCATCTATGAGAAACCCACAGCCAGCAGACTGCAAAAGAGACAGAAATTGGAAGCATTTCTCCTGAAAACCAAAATAAGACAAGGATGCCCACTCTCACCCCTCCTTTTCAGCATAGTTTTGGAAGTCCTAGCTAAAGCAATCAGACAAGAGAAGGAGATCAGGGGTATCCAAATAGGAAAAGAGGAAGTCAAGTTATCCCTCTTTGCAGATGACATGATTATATACCTCAAATACCCAAGAGAATCTGTCAAAAAGTTCCTTGCACTGATAAAGAACTTTTGCAAAGTCTCAAGGTATAAAATAAGTGTGCAAAAGATAGACGCATTTCTATTCAACAACAATAAACAAACAGAAACCCAAATAAAAAGCACAGTCCCACTCACAATAGCCACACAAAAAGTGAAATACCTTTGGCACCTTCTTAACCAGAGATGTGAAAGACCCTACTGTGAAAGCTACAAAACACTGCTCAAAGAAATCAAAGACGACACAAACAAATGGAAAAATATTCCATGCTCATGGATTGAAATAATCAACATTGTTAAAGGTTTTCATCCTTGTCATCTTCATGCTGAGGAGAAGGAAGAGGAGAGGTCGGTCTTGCTTTCCTAGATGCAGCAGAAATGGAAGAGGTGAAGGAGGTAGAAGAAGAGCCAAGAGAATAGGCACAATAACTGTAACTTTTATTGACAAAAAAATTGCTTCTAAGTGAACATGTGCAGTTCAAACCCATGCTTTTCAAGGATCAACTGTATATTCTAGAAATGAGTCCCTTATCATATATAAGATTTACAAAATTTTCTCCCATGCCAGGGGTTGGCTTTTACTTTCTTTATGTTGATTTTTGAAACACAAAGGATTTTAATTAGGATGATGTCTAACTAATTTTTTGTTTGCGATTCTGGTGTAATAGCTAAGACACCATTGGCTAATCACAGGTTATGAAGATGTATAGCTGAGTTTCTTTTCTAAGAAGCTTATAGTTTTAGCTCTCACATTTAGACATTTAATCCATTTTGAATTGATTTTGTATACAACATGACATAGGTGTTCAATTTCATTATTTAGCATTTGGATATTCAATTGTCCCAAGGGCATTTGTTGATAAACTATTATTTTTTCATTAAGTTATCTAAGCATCTTAATACTATTTTTACTTTTAATTTAAATAAATAATTTCTGGGACCTTCCCAGTTTCCAGACAACACTTTGAGCGTGTGTGTGTGTGTGTGTGTGTGTGTGTGTGTGTGTGTACAAACACACGACAGCTCTCAGAAGTCATTTAAAAAACAAACTTCCAATGTGCCCTAATTTTTTACTCTACTGGGATAAAGTGGTTATGTAGAATATCATGACCATAATTGAAAAAACTATGATTTCTAGCCTAATGAATGATCCTGACGTCTTCAAATTTTTTACACATAAGACAATTTGATAATTAATAATAATTATGAACAAAATGACATAAATGTTCAAGGAAAGACAAGGAAAATATATTTGGATGTATCATATCAATGCTGGATTATGATATTCAGGAATAAAAAAGTTCAACAGAACAAGTGAAGAATTTCTAACTGATGGAAACGAAAATTGCAGAGTAGGACTTTGTAAGATGGGGAGAAAGTAGAGGGACAGGAATTTCTCCCTGATCCAGAAAAATATAATATTCTAATAATATCATTAAGGAAAATCAGTTTGATTACATTTTAGAGGGCTACTCTAAAATACTGTAGTTTTTCCATTTCCTTCCCTATTAATTCACTTCCTTTTGCCTAATCCTTGCTTTCCTTCTAATCCTTGCTTTCTTTCAAGTCACTGCTTTAAAACATTAACATAACAGGATTCCATACTTTATTCTATATTTTTTAATGTTGCCTTTCCTTACTACTTTATCAGAACTGGTGAAACTGGATTCACTGGTATGATAAAGATTACCATAAAGTCATTATCTTAGACGTGTCATTTATAGATTTAGGATCAGTTTCTGCTATGTCAACTACTCCAGCGCCTACTCTATGTAGCCTATGAGGAACATGAAGAAGTTGTTCAAGGAACTTGTAGGATTAGTAAAGTGTACCATACCAGCCAAGCAAAAAATAAAATAAAATAAAATAAATCAAGTTAGATGTACTTCAAGGTGGAATAAGATTTGAAATTGTGACCACTTGAATAATTGCATGACCACCAGTCATGCAAATTAGATCCTGAACAGGTAGATGAAAAAGGAAACGTCAAGACAAATCCCGTATTTGTATGCCATATTGTATTGCCAATTTATATATGAAATATTTGGTCATTAGAAATTAAGTTGGTCGTATATAATACAGAAGGACATATTTTTCCCAAACAAGAAAAACTTTGTTTTTATCCAAGACAATTTCTTTTTCTCTGGAATCTTTTTCTGATTCTTACTTTATAGACATTCTACTCAAAACCACCATAACATACCAGATATATTAAATACAAGTACTCCAAAAATGAAGATAAAATCAAGGAAAGAAAAATGACCAGTGGGGTGGGCACACTTCATCAGTAAGTGTACCTAATCTCAAACCAGGTGGAGACCAAAGTAAGGCCCAAACTTTACCTGTATAACAACCATTTGTATACCCAACCCTGAATTGTATCCCACATCTTTAAAATAAAAATTAAAGAAAGAAAAATACAAAGATACAACTTCATATGAAGACAAGGCCTTTTTGTTGTTAACACATAAAGAGCCATCCCTGGAACCAGGTCCTACATTTCCTTAGCCATGACCCAGTCAGCACTCTGCTTCAAGGAATGAATGAGATAAGCTTGAACTTCTTCTAAGGTTTATATTGTTTATCCAGTACCCAGTACAAAGTGGCAGGGGCAGTGTTTGTGTTAAAAACAAAAAATCCTAACCATTGAGGAGGCCCTGAATTTCAATGTAAGTGTATGGTATCGTGTACTGTATATGTGCTTGAATTGTCAAAGACGATGGTCATAGTGAGGCTGAATAAATGCTAATAAAGTAAAAATATATAACTACTTATGTGTCTATCCATGAAATGCTAGTCATATATTAATTACAAGCTACTGGGGAACTAGGAAACTGAGAGAGAAAATTTTAGACTTTACATGAACTGGGTATAAATAAAAATAATTAAAGCAATCAATTAGGTTGCTATTGTATTTCTATTTAACACTAAATACAATGATGGTATGCATATTATTAATACATCAATTATCCTTTTTAATCAATATTTTTGGATTAAAGAATTAATTTATGTCTGTGTTTAGCTATCGTGCTTTGTGTCTCATTACATTGTAATCTGCTTATAAATTTTTAAGTTAAAAGAAATAGTACCTCTCCTGCTAAAGTAAGTTACAATTATAAAAATTAAAAATAACTACAACTTGTAGTTAAGACTATATGCCAATCTTAAATATTTTGTTTATAGATCAGGTTATTGTTTTTATTTTTAATTTATCCCAGTTGAATAGACTATGATTTTTGTCTGATATGTCATTACCTTTGAAAACAATTAAATACTTCGTGTCACATAGAGAAAGCCTATGAATTAGTTTCTGCTGCTCACCAATAGCTTAATGATCACTTCCACCTATTGGTTAGATTCATACAACTTGAACAGATAACCTGCAATTTTATGCATTAGCTCCATATGACAAGCACATGTGTTTATTGTGATATCTTCTTCAGGAAGGCTTTTATCTCAGTTATTCATTCTTTGAGTAAGTTGAGTACAGTCAAGTTGCTTCTTGAAACCAGAACTGATTCTGCTTTGTCCAAAAAGAATAAAAAAAATTTTAGAATATAAATAGTTTAAAGATACTTTTTTCCTACTGTAAATGGCACACAGATGGTGCTTCACTGTTCTCTGAATCAATTCCAAAAATGTGCAACATCCTCAATAGAGAGAACTAAAGATGGCTGAGGTTCTATGAAAATCTTTAGAACTTGTAAAGGCTTTTCTAGATTTTAGATTAAAATTTTATTACCTATTAAGTTGTTTGGAGGGGAAACATTTTCATAGATAATGACTTTGAATGACATTTAACAATGTCTGTCTAATAAAATATTTTAATTTACTATGTACATTATTTAATGGATAGAAAGACTTTAAAAACTCAAATACTTCCGACTTTACCCCCACCCTCTGGCTAGCTTGTATGTTCACAGATGGAGCTTTTAACAATTTTATTTGGATTTCACTCTTCCTTGAAAGATTTATCATTCTGTTTCCAGAACTCTATCTATCTACATGTTTTATTTTCTCTCATTTAATTATTCTCTCTTCTCCTTCATTTCCCTTCTCATATTTCACACCTTGTCTTTCTTCCCATCCTTATAATAGGAAGGTGATAAAAGCAAGGGACAAGCAGGTAAATTAATGAGAGACGAAAAGAGAGAACAAAAAGAACAAGGGCAAAATCTGTAAATCATATGATTCCTGCAGAAGGTCCAGCATATGCCTAATGACTCTTACACCCAAGCCCTTGTCAACATCTCTGAAATGACCAGTGTCCTATGCCAATATTTTCCATCATGGAGTTAAAGAAGGCTTTTAAAAACTGTACTAGAAATTTGCGGTTCAAGGAAACATAGAGAAACATGTTTAAATAGAGTAGTACTTCATTACAGAGTGTCCAATTATCAAATGAATGTAGAAATTCTCAGTTCCCAGATTCAAGTATGAGGGTCCATGCTTCCAATGTTAAAAAATGTATGGAGGTTATAGGCAAGAGCTAAGCATAACTGAGGACTACTATGCCTACCCAAATCAGTTTTCTAAAGTTTATGGGCACATTTCCTGGGCACATTTCTGTTTAATATTAGTATGTATCAGTCACTCTGCTGAGTCTTATCTTACAAGAATGAATGACAAATGGTCCCTGAATCCAAGAAACCATTGGCTGACTCATTGTCAAAAAGAGCTTCTCTTGTGTTTTCTCCTAGAAGTTTTGTAGTTTTGGTTCTTATGTTTAGGTGCGTGGTTCATAATGTTAATTTTTTAAATTGTCAAGATTTACTTATTTTTCCTGTAGATATCAAATTGTAACAATACTGTTGAGTAGATTATTTCTTCCCTCATTGAATTACTTTGCCAAGTTTGACTAAAGTTAATTAACATATGTGAGTCTATTTTCTGTACTCTATTCTGTTCCATTGATCAATATGATTACTCTTTTGCCAATACCACATTGTCTTTAGTAATGTAGCCTTATGCTAAGTTAAGTTAACCGCTAACTCACTACTAACTCAGGCACTTTTAAGTGCTCAGGGCTTTTTCCCTCTTTCTAAATTGTATTGTCTATTTAATATACTTGATATTTCCATATAAATTTAAGGAAAAAATTTTACCAATTCCTAAAAATAGTCCTGGTTTGAATTTGAATGAGATTGTATTGGATCTATAACTCAATTTGAGGAGAAGCAATACTTTAACAACATTGAGTCAATCAATAAACACACTATACTATATATATATTTCCATTATTTTAGACATTCTGTAATTTCTCTCAGAAATGTATAATTTTCAGTGCACGTCTTGCATATATTTGTTAACAAGAAAACTTTGATTATTTTTATGCTGTTATATAAGGTATTTGTTTTTCAGTTTTTATTATTTATCATTAGTATGCAAAAAATCAATTGAGGTTTAAAATATTGACTTCAAATTATATGACCTTGGTAATGTATTACTTTTTAATTTTAGTAGGCTTTTATAAACCTATCTTTGAAATTTTATATTGAAAATCATGTCCTCTGTGAGTGAAATGCTAAGACTATTTCTTTGCATATGGTACGCTTTCTCTTGACTTATTGAAGTCTTGACTTACTGAAGTGGCTGTGACCTCCAACAATGCTGACTAGTAGTAGGAGCAGTTCACTAGGGGTGGCAGGAATAATTTTTCACCATTAAGTAAAAGTATGGTGTCAGCTGTATTTTTTTCCCTATTTATTCTATTATTGAGAAAAAATGTTGGAAATCTCAAATGTAACTATGGATTTGTCTGTTTCTCCTTGTAGTTCTATCAGTTTTTGCTTTATGTATTTTGAAGCACCATTATTAGGTAATTCATATTATACTTTTAGAAGTTGTTAGGCTTGTTATATCTTCCTGATCAATTGTCCCTTTTTCACCTTACAATTTATTTCTTTATCTCCATTAATATCTATTTTTCTTTGGATTAGACTTATTAGTTATACCTCTTTGTTTGCATTGTTGCACTGCATTTTATAACATGCATTGTCAATTTATCATGGCTTACTTTCAGATAACGTATACCACTTCTTGTACACTGTAAGAACCTTACAGTAGTATATTACTATATCTTCTCCCCTATCAATTGGATTATTGGTGTCATATATTTTACTTTTACATGGGTTATAAATTCCATAATATTTTGCTATTCTTTTTGGTATAGGATATGAATTACATTTTTTAATTTTTTTTTTTGAGTTTGAGTCTCATTGTCGCCCAGACTGGAGTGCAGTGGCCGCTCCCGGCCATCGCAGCCTCGACCTGCTGGGCTCCAGCGATCCTTCTGCCTCAGCTTTCCGAGTAGCCGGAATTACAGGTACTACCACGCCCGGCCGATTTTTTGATTTATTGTAGAGATGAGGTCTCGCTGCCCAGGCGGGTCTCGAACCCGCGGGCTCAGGCAATCCACTCACCTCAGCCTCCCAAAGCGCGGGATTACAGGCTGAGCCACCGAGCCCGGCTATCAATTACATTTTTAAAGTTTAAAAATAAGAGAAAATAATCTTTTACATTTATCCTTATTTTTACCAATTTGGGGGTATATTCTTTTCTTCTGTAGACAGAACTTTAACTGACCTCAATGTTTTTCTGCTTAAAAGACTTATTTTAACTTGTCTTGTAGTGCAGGCATGTGCTGATAAATTCTCCCAGTTTTTGTTTGTAATCTGTAAAATGAATTTTTTTTAAAGAGACTTAGCAGGGTATAACATTCTTAGTTGATAAGTTGTTTTGTACCTTTACACAACTGAGATGTCATTTTTTTCCTTTTTTGTTTATTTATTTTCTAATGAGACATCTACTGTCATTATTAGATTCATCCTTCTCTATGTTTATTTTTTATTTGGTTGTTTTAAGATTTTTTACTTACCTTTGTTTCTTAGAAGTTTGACTATGATACATTTAGGTGCATTTAGCCTGTTTGGGGTTGAGATTTTTTGAACTGTTGTTTGTTGACTTTAATAAATTTTGGAGAATTCTTGGTCTGCAACTCTGAATGTCCTGTTGTGTTGCCACTACTTCTCTTTCACATTTTTGGATACCAATTCCAGGTATTTCGTAGAGCTTTATAATGTCCCACAGTTCTGGATGTTTTGGTATATATTCTTCTCTCTTTTTCTCTTTGTATCTCAGGTTGGATCATGTCAATTAACTTATCTCTTCAAGTTCAGTAATTATTTCCTCTTCTGCATCTACTTTGTTAATAAATGCCTCAAAATAATTATTTGTCTCTACTATCACATTTTTCATGTTAAGCATTTTCAATTTGTTCTTTCATGTTTTTCATCCCTCTACTAACATTCTTCTGTTGTGTATTTTGTCCATCTTTTTCATAGATTCTTTAGCATAATAATCATAGTTATTTTTAACATTTCTGAATATTTCTAATATCTGAGGTATCTCTATTTTTTTCTTTTTTTCTTAACAATGGGTATTGTTTTCGGGTACACACACATACATATCAGGAAGAAAACAAGAAAATAAATAAATATACATAAATGCCAGGCATTGTGTATAAAGAAGGTAAATATTATTTACATCCAGAAATTGATACATCTTTTTTCTCTAAGGTTGTTAGTATGTGTAGGTGACTCATTTTCACCAATAATTAAACTAGATGAGAGTTTTTGGCTGCTGTATTTATCCCAGTGTGCTACCAACTTTATATGTCTCCAGTGAAAGCCTGCAGTTTCCTTATACTTAGTGTAAGATGCTGGAGGTTTTATCCAGTATTCCTGCTGCATCTTTCAACAGGCCCTACTTGCAACATAGAGAAAGTCTCTCTTTGAACTTTTGCCTCTTCCCAAGTGATAGACTGCTGGTGCCTGTTACTCTTTTCTGATACTTTTAGTATGTACATTGCTTAACTGTTGTTGTATTTAGAATTAATACTTGAATGATAAAGATTTATCAAAAAATTGGTTTTATAGCCACTGAATAATGTGATTAGCCCATGAAACTTAAAGTGGTTGACAAATATTTAAATTAAAATGTATCACTAAAACCAAAATTATTATATAGTAAGGAATTTCTTTCCTTGAACAAATGCCCAATAGACATTTATTTCTTTAGCGTTAATATGCTTTATGTTCAAAAATTACACTATTAAACATTTTAATGTATTAAATTTGCCAGTAGGAACTTGCATGGTAAAATCATAATTCAGGTGTTAGATGATCAAATTTAGCCTAGGAAATAAACCAGAATTTTATATTTGTTTTATACTGATGGCTGAAATAACCTAACTTTGTCATTCTCTGTGAAGGAAATAAAAATTCCCTGAGGTGCACACAAATTCTTTGCTTACAGATAGTGGCACAAGGAAAATTCAAACTGGATTGCTGCCAAATGAAAGGAAAATTAAGGCAAGGTTTTCTGACCCAAATGACTCTAATTTGCTTTTAGACATTTGGTGTTTTAACAAACAAAATGTCCATTAATTCAGGCCATCTGGGACATGCTTCTGTTCTTGGGCCATAAAGTCAAGGATTTTTCTGTCCTGCTATCTTTAACTGAACCATTTGTAATAATGAAGTTCAAATATTCAACATTCAGCAAGATAGTCCCAATATACGACTTACCTTTTTGATAAAGAATTTTCCTCATAGTTTTTACTGATACATACTAGTTAACATTAAACCCATTTCCTCCTTTTTTCTTTCTTTTTTCCTTCACTTTCTCATTTGTCCTCTACTATACATTTTTGCCAAACCACACTTCTTACAATCTCACGCAGGAGAGCATTATTTTTAAACTTTAGTAATTCAAATACTGCTTTCATGATATTTGTCTCATTCATGTACCACTTATATACCAAAATTTATTTTTGCATTAAATTTAAATAGTTTTTTTAACTTATCCTTATTCTAAGCAGTTATATTCTTCAAACTATTGGTTCTCAAAGTGTAGCATGCATTAGAATTACCTGGAGGGGGCCGGCTGTGGTGGCTCACGCCTATAATCCCAGCATTTTGGAGGCCTAGGTAAGAGGATTGCCTGAGCCCACAGGTTCAAGACCAGCCTGGGCAACTTGGCAAGACCTCATCTCTACAGCAAATCAAGAAAAATTCGCTGGGCGTGATGGCACAGGCCTATAGTTCCAGCTACTTGGAAGGCTGAGGCGGAAGGATCACCTGAGCTCAGCAGGTCAAGGCTGCGGTGGCCATGAGTGTGCCACTGCACTCCAGCCTGGGCAACAGAGTGAGACTCCACCTGAAAGAAGGAAGGAAGGAAGGAAGGAAGGAAGGAAGGAAGGAAAGAAGGAAGAAAAAGAAAAGAAAAAGAATTGCCTGGAGGGCTTATTAAATTACAGATTGCTGGATCTCACTCTCAAAGTCTGTGATTCGGTAGGTCTGGGGTGGGGTGGTACTCAATGATTTGCATTTCTTTTTTTTTTTTCTTTTTTGAGTTGGAGTCTCACTCTGTCGCCCAGACTGGAGTGCAGTGGCTGCTCCCGGATACCGCAGCCTCGACCTGCTGGACTCCTGTGATCCCTCCGCCTCAGCCTTCCAAGTAGCCGGAATTACAGGCATGCGCTACCACGCCCGGCTGATTTTTTTATTTATTGTAGAGATGAGGTCTCGCTGCCCAGGTGGGTCTCGAACCCGCGGGCTCAGACAATCCACTCACCTCAGCCTCCCAAAGGCGCGGAATTACAGGCTGAGCCACCCATTTCTAACAAGGTCCCAGTTGATGCTGACACTATTTGGAACCACACTTTAAAAACCACAACATTATATTTTGGTTTTGTTATACTTATCATACACATACACACACATATCCTAATCACTAATTGATATTCAATATATAACTATTAACATTAAAAGGTTGCTTTGTGAACATCCAAAAACAATTCTCACCTATTGCACTTTCTAGCAGATCTATTTGACTATTTCTACTTTATTTTCTTCTTTTGATTGAAAAGTTCTGAATGCCTATAATGTTTTCTGCTTGCAAATAAAATATATCTTGTCATATCTACACATCTAGCATAAATATATAGGAGTTTGGGGTTGCCCATTAAAAATTTGTCTCAAGAAACCTAGAGAAAGCTTAAAAGTACCCAATGAGAAGATTGGTGTTTATAATACTGTTTTGCACAGCCCTTCTTCCTCCACCTCTGTTTTTAAATGTGGACGAACTGCATCATTTTTCTGAAACCCAAAAGACCACAGTCTCTTCATATTACTTATAAACTACTATTTAAATGTAAGTGGTGCATTCGGAAAACAGCATTTAAGGTTGGCTGTTTATTGGTATATGTTGCCACTGAAGACTATCAGTGCAGATTAGACAAATAATATGATGAGAATTAGTGAGATATCATCATTATTACTTTCATTATTGTCTAATAATCATTACTACTATTGATATTCTAATATATCAGTAAGGATAAGGCCTACAAATCTAGAGGAGATGGAAATTCAAGACATTTGGAATTATGGCTAAGATGAAAGCACTCAGTATTATATTTTCACAAACAAAGTGAAAATGCACACCCTTGCTTACTTTCCACCCTTAGGATTTCCCTCACGTTGCACTTCTCATCTGGAATGTCTTCCTTTCTCACCTCTATCAATTCAAACTTGACCTTTGCTTTCAGGCTCAGCTGGAACACCACCCCTCTAACTCAGCCTTCATCAATCTTTTATTCCTTGGAACACCTAATGCAATTATAGAATGTACAGTTTAGCACTTGCATTCTGTTTTATATTTTTCAACATTATTTAATAAATATTATTTTTCTTTCAACCAAAAAAAGCAGGACGCCCATCACAGTCGCTATGCCTGTGCTAAGTGTATTCTGAGTGATTAATCTTTGTGTTTATATATTCTAGTGACTCCTAAAAAAATCTAATTGTATTGCTTTTCTGGTTATTTAAATCTATTTCTTACTGTACTCATAGATAAAAAATGTCAATTTTTAGATTAGTTGCCTAAATGAATAAATAGACTTTTAATAATTCTGACTACTATGAAATTCAACAATAATACCCCAAATTTCATTTTCATAAGAAAGAAATTATAAAATATCATATAATTTTATTGCTTCAGAAAAAATACGTTATAGCATCAAGGAAATTAAAGTTATGCCTATAAAACATCACATAACTAGTGTATTTGCATTTTTCTTTGTCAAAACGTCATTTTGCCATCATGTAGACAATGTTAATGTCTACACAACGCCAAAATATTTACCATAACAGCCAACTGACATGTGGGGGGGAAGGAAACTAACATGATTTCTTTTGTATACTCGATGCTAAACAACTGATTCAATTTACTTTTTAAAACGGAAACAGTCATATTAATCAATATTTGGAAGGAAATTTAAATTCTAGTCTAACAAAAGTTGGAGGGTGAAGTGAATATATATTTTGTCTCATGTAAGGGAGACAGGTTTTACCACTGTCGGGTCCAGTGGTAGTCTTTTGAGAAGAAGGGGAAAATGCTTTATCGATCACAAAAAGAAATTGTCTCAAGAGGCTTCCACCTTTACAAATAAAACCTCGCTGAAAGATGTTGTGATACTGAAAGCATGGTAAATTGATTCAGAGAAGGAAACAGAAAACTTTTTGATCAGAAAAGGTTACCATTCAGCATTTTCCTTTTACTGAAAGGTATACAAAATAGTATTTAACTAAGAAATCATACTTTATGTTCTACCGTATTCTAGCTATATCATAATTTTTTTCTTGCATTTGATAATAATTCAGATTCAAATAGTGTCTACTGAGGTGTAAGAACATTAAATTGTAAATTCTAAAGTCTATTTTCCAGGAAAGTAACACCAGTATCTGATGCTAAAGGAAAATAAATCCTTCTGCCTTTATTCAAGGCAGAAGACTTGAATTCAAGTCTTTGCTTGTTCATTAATTAGTTCCACTTTTTCAAGAACTAATTATGTCACCCTGGGCTGACTGCTTTAATGGCCTGAGCCTCAATTCTCTTGTCTATAAAATGAGAGTCCTTATACTAGCTTTATATTTCCATGGTGAAATTAAATTAAATTAAAGTATTTTTAATAACCCATAAAAAGTACAAAATAAATAATAAATTGTCACCCAGACCACTGACGTATTAGTTGTTGTTCATATCCTTAGAGATTAAGCAGGTCATAGGGCTGCTATGACCTTTCACGTACTCTCAGTATAACTGCAACAACTCAATCAGTGTCCCCTAAAATCCGAGTGTTTGAATCCCATCTTTTTGTGAATGTTTAGTGTCAGACTGGATAAAAAACCTGATAATTAAATATTTTCCCTTGGATGTTAGTGATACATAGGCAGAATCCATTACATGTATTTAAATTGGTCAATCAAAAGAAAAGATTTTTTAATGCATAAGAAAGAATGCTAAGCAAAGACAGCAATCACATTAAGAACTAACCAAACATACATACATACTTTGGTGTAATTCAACATGAATGGTGGACAAGAATGCCAAATTCATAGAATCTTAAGTCCTGAAAGGAAGCTCAAAAATTAAATCCTCCACCTCCCATCTCATGAGAGAATCGCTTCTGCAGTTTCTATGACCAGTCAGATCATTTTCATGGCATCCCTGTATTCAAGCATTTTTCTCTATTCTAGGTTTCTTCTGACTTTTTTTCTCTTGGAGGAGATATCACAGAATCTTTTAGGGATAGACAAAAGGGGCGCTATGAAAGAAATCTTTTGCCTTCTATTTAGATTATTTTAATGCACTAAATACTTTCAAAAGTTATTTCAATATAATGTAGATTTATACAATCCTAAATCAAATACTTTTTATTTCTGCTTGGGAATGTATCTATGCCTTCATAACAATTTTTTAATTAAATAGGATTTTACGTATTTTATTATTTTAATTAAATAGGATTAGGTATTTTCAAACTATATCTGTTAAGATTCTGCCAGGTATTCATAAGCATAGTTGGGTTTGTTTTACACAGAAAATTAACACATATGTAATATATTAACATATGCTTAGAAATTAGTTTATTAAAATAATGTCTTTTCAAGTTTAAGTTATCATTCTTCACATCCTCTAATATCATGGTGCGTCTTCTTGTCCTATTGCCTTGTCCTCAAATATAATAAAGGCCTTCACCAGAAAGCTAAAACAATAAATGTTTCTATCAACAGGTGAGAAATTTAACACATTTGTTTTGTCAGGAACTGGATAAAGAACAAGAAAATCTGAAAGGAGAAAAATGGTTTCAATGCATATGCTCCAGGCCTCAGAAGACTTTGAAATAAAGTAGTGGTTATTTATTTATTTAACTAATTTATTTTGGTACAAGCACTCATCCTGTTTGACTTATTAGTCTTTTATGAGGCTTTCTTCTTCTAAGTATCCCTTGGGAAACCTAAGACCAAAATCTATTCTTTACTTACCAGTCACTTGGAATAACCAACACCTGATGCTGGACCCTGCTCCCTGATTCTGAGCCGAGCTTCATTTTCCATATATCTCAGGGTGGGGATAACTCCCCCTTCTTTGGCAAGCATTATGGCAAGTTTGTCCCTCAATTCTCTGAAGCACAACTGAACTATGCAAAATTTAACAAGATATTACTAAAAGAAATAAGAGATGGGAACTATAACTTGGAAAATTTAAAATTGGTTGTGGCTTTTTTAGAATCTATAGTCCGAGCCTGTCAGTCATCTCCTGACATTTTTTTTCTTTAATTCTTGACCTGCCTAACATTGGTGAAAATCAACCTCCCTGCCATCTCTTGTTTCCTCCATTTCATAGAGTCCAGCTTACCTCCTGGCAAAAAGGCAAGGAGAATTTCCTAAGTATAGTACACCTCTTCTCCTGTAGTCTAGATATAAACTTCCTGAGGCCAGAGACAAAATAAATGACTTTTCCTTTCTTCTGGCTCACCCAAGAGTACTCAGTTTCTTGACTGATTTCCAAACAAGTTTCTTCCCTTGATTGACCTCTCTCCAGCTTGCTTCATGGGAGTCATGCATTCTTTTTAGGACAAACTCTACTCACTACTCACTGGTACTGGTCTCACCCTAGGCTCATTCCAGGACAATTTTCAACTACAAATTTACCTTTGTACTTCCCAAAGTTAGTATAGCATGCTAAGCATTGGGAAATTTCAATGGAGTAAAGGACATTGGAATTAGGCAGTAAAGCTTCAGTTTCTGTTTTCATTATTTTGTGAGCAAATTTTTACATAGGAAAATTCACAAACACATACATTCCCTAAGAACAAATGAAGAAATAATAATGGTAACAAAGGGTAATATAAATCAAAAGAATGAGAACACTTTAGTATCTCTATCTCAAATGTCTGCATGTGTATTAATTTCAACACATTCTCAAGAAGGAAATGTAGGCACTTTTTCCTTATGAGTCTGAATAACTTTTAAAGCCCACAAAAGTTGACATTTTCAGAGTAAAGCGAAAGATCATCACAAAGAGGAGAAGAGAAAATTGTACCCTAGAAAGCAGAAATGAAGTTCTAATAAATTTTTAAGTGGCAGGTTCTCCAGTTTTAACAGCTATATAGCAGATATAATATAATAATTATTACATCTGTCATATTAATACCAAGCATCAACAGAATACTTTGTTCTCATTATTATTTCTGTTACCACTATTACTAGTAGTGATACTTGTGATACTAGTATTTATGGAAGATTAACTCTGAACATGAATCTTTAATTCTCATTTAATACAACATTTATCTTATTAGAATATTCCTAAAGTGGCATGAATATGTTTCTATATGAATATGCATATATGCTATATTATATTTACTCCAGGTCCATAACAGATGTAAGACAGTTAATGCTTATTGTGCCACTTGTTCATAGTTTTACTAATTTCTTAAAATAAATTTCTAAATTTAAAACTATAAAACAGTAGATTTTTATCTTACCAAACTTCTACGTAGTCACCAACTCTATTTTAAAATAATGTTCTGTACCTATGTTTTTAAGGATAAGCATATTTTCAAAATGTTTTGTCCTATGAGGTAGAAAAAATTCTAAGATAATTCCCAATGAATAATAACACCCTTGAATAATTATCTCCCCTAAATGTGATCAGAACCTAAACATTGCTTCTAAAAAATAGAATATGGAGTAGTAAAATAGTCACTGCTTTGATTAGGCTAAATTTTATGACAAGAATAAAAAATAAACTTTTCAGATGTCAATTAAGGTCCATAATAAGTTGACTTTAAACTAATTAAGGAGATTTTACTGGGTGGGCGTGATCCAACTGGTAAAGTGGGTCATTGAACGAATCCATTGAAAGCAGAACTAGAGGTAAGAAACTTTATTTTACACTTAGCCATGAAAAAGCAAGCTACCATAAATTCTCCTGCTATGAGGAATTAATTATGCCAACAATCACATTAGTTTGAAAGAAGTCACTGAGCCTCAGATAAGACCCTAGTCATAGATGATATCATGATCACTCCCTTGGAGATCATGAGAAAAAGATTCGGTTATGGTGACCATTCTGAGACTCCTGGCACATGGAAATTGTGAAATAAGTAATGTGTGTTGCTTGAGCCACTATGTTTGTAGTAATTTAATATGCAGTACTAGAAAATGAATATGTATTTAATCAACAAATATTTATTGAGCACCTACTACATGCCAGTAACTCTTCTAACATTTGAGGCATGGAATTGAAAAAATAACAAAAACAAAGTCCCTGTCCTCAGGAAGTTTCTATTATGCATTAAAGAAGAGAATAAACAGGGTCAATAAAATACAAGCAGGAGTCAATTTAATACAATCCTCCTTCCTCTTAGTGGTGTCGGTTATATGGGTGTTTCCTATTGTTTTGGGGCAACACTAGCTGCCACAATAGATAAATCCCCACATTTTGGTGATTTAGCATAATACAAGCATAAACCTTTCCTTGCATAACAATTCAGTGAGAATGTTTGGTACATAACCTTCCACATAATCATTCAGGACAAAGAATCTTGCCATACTGCAGCTCCATCTGCATCTAAGGGTCTCATGGCTTTTTGCTCCCTGATGAGGGATAGGAAAAACAAAAATCAAGAAGACACATCTCCTCCTTTGTCACTTTAGCTTGGAAGTGATACCCCTCTAATCATGTTCCATTTAAAAGAGCTAATCTCATGGTCTCACTCACTTATAAGCAAAGTGGGATATGTAGTCAACTGGGCAGCAACATCTTAGCAAATACTCTGCTGTATGGAAGGGAAGCATGGATATTTACTAACTGTGTCTGTTGCAGTCCCCGATAGTTGGACTTTTGGCCTCAGGTAGATAAAACTATATTATGGTCATTGAATGAATAAGTGAGTGCATTTATGTACATGTTCACGTACTGGAGGAGATGTATTATATCAATTGAGCCAGTAGAGAGTACAGTGAACGTCAATTATTTTGGTCTGTACAGTAGCCCTTCCCACTTCTAGTAACACATTCTTTGTAGTTTGGTTAGAGGCACAAAACACACTGTCCACCACCAACTGGGCAACACGTTAACCTGGCCTAGACATTCAGAGTGGATTGAACCATTCCTTCAATAGCAATAATTGACTCCTGAACCCTTCTGGGTCAATCAGTATTCTCCATGGGATTTAATGCCTTGAAAGATGTAAATGCAGGGTTGCCAGCAGGCATCATGCCTTTCATAGGAAGAGCATTTATTAGAAAGAAAGTCTCAGAGACCATAGGAAAAGACTGAGCCCAACATTATCTTATTTTATTTTATTTTCTCATCTTCATCTATTACATATCATTCTTCCTGGTCTGCTTCCTAAAGAATGGGCTGCAAGAAGAGAAAGGAACTAATTAATAATGAGGACAAGTGTATGAACAATGGAGCAAGCATGTGACAGATGAAACTTGGCATGGTTGGGTGACAGGGATTGCAGAGGCTTAAGGGAAGATGTGATTGCTCAGCAAGGTTAGGTCAAATCAGAAAACATCTTTAAAGGTGGAAAAATATCAGTGCAGGATTTCTTCTGTGGGCAGAAAATGGACGTTAAAATTTTTGGCAAAAGTAATAACGCGAACTCATAAAACAAATAAGAATTGTAAAATTTCCTAGTTAAAATGTCACATAGAGATCATTTTATCAAACACCTTTATTCTCTATATAATTAAATTCTGGGTTGGAGTTGAACATTGGCACCCTTATGGAAAAATGGGAACATTTTAAAAATTGAATATCAATCCTTTTGTCATTTGTTGTATGATTGAGTTTTCACACAAATGTGTGAGATGTGCCTCCCTCAAACTTTGTTACCATGTCTGCACATCACCCATCTGATGTGAAAACAAATAAATAAATAATCCAGGGTGATGTGAGAGTGGGCTTGAAGAGCGGCCCTAAAGAGAAGGAGATGGCTATTAAAAGCATTCCATATGGAGCATTGCAGGTGAGGAAATGGAGGGAGGTGATACCACTAGCAAAAACACGGAATTGAGTGAGGATGCCAGTTCTGAGGAAATATGCATTCTATTTTAGATATATACATTTAGAGCATGTTGAGTTTCTGAATATAGCATATCACTCAGGAGAACTTTCACATCATATATTACCCAGGAGAACCAGTTATAGAGCATATATTCTGGGTTAAGTACTATGACAAGTGATTTACAGATATTATCAAATTTAATCCTCACAGCAGTTCTTTGAGGGTTTAGCAAGATGGTTTAGCAGCTTTGCCTTAAGACTCATGCTATCGAGAGCTAGGGCTGATAGTAAAGCCAAGGTTCAGTTGACTCCCTGGCTTATCATCTCAACAATGATGTGTCCCATCATTCTGCCTTCCTGAAGATATTTTGGAGAAGTAAACAATATGATTCAGTGACTAAGTTCATATGGGGCCTAAAAGAGGCAAAAAGGCCAAAGTAGGGTTGGACATATGTTTATGTATTTTTTTAATCATTCATAGAGAAGTGATCATAGATGCTTTGAAAAAGACAACAGTCATTTCTACATTGTAACAATATAGTAAGAAAAGCTTATGAGGCAAAAACAAGATCTTAAGCACACATATCCATAACTAACTCCTCAACAGAAAGAAAAAAAAATTTGGTCAGTAGGCTGCCATGGTAATTTGAAAGGATGCAATTCTATGAATAATGTGAAGCCAGTTTGTAATCATTGATATCATTTGGATTTTTGTCCCCTCCAAATCTCACGTTATTAAAATACGAACCCTTATGTTGGAGGTGGGGCCTAGTAGGAGATGTCTGGGTCATGGCACGAGCCTTCATGAATGTCTTGTACCTTCCTCTTTCCTCATGGTAATGAGTGAGCTCTTTCTCTATTAGTCCACATGAGAGCAGGTTGTTTAAAAGATGCTGGCACCTCCTTTCTTTCGTTCTCTCTCTCTCACCATGTGACACACCTGCTTCTTTTCATCTTCCACCATGAATAAAAGTTTCCTGAAGCCCTCACCAGAAGCAAATGCTGGTCCTTTAAGATTTGCAGAACTGTGAGCCAAATAAATCTCTTTTCTTTAAAAGTTATCCTGCCTCAGGTATTCCTTTATAGCAACACAAAAGAGACTAACACAACGGCTAAATAGAGAGAGATATAAAAACAAGTACACTGAGTCTAAATTCTGCCCTTTCACATGGATTTTTCCCACACACTTCTATGTCATATAATAACGGCATACAATATTTATCTCTACATTTGGCACTCTAATCAAAATAGTCACTTCTTTTAGCCCTTGATCCCTTGCTGTCTGGTTTCCTCACTATGCTCAGGTCATGTTAGTTCACAGTCATCTATATGTTCTAAAAAGAACAGACACTGTTGTCTATGTTCTAAATCAGAGTGACTTAGAACAGGCAGAAATTCATTCAGGGGAAAACAGCAGGAAAGAGCTATGTGGTGATAAAGGAAAGAGGACAGGCTTGATAGAGCTTTATAAAGAAATTCCTTCCTTTTCCCACTGTAACCTGTCTGGCCACAAATCACTCAGAGCTAGACTGAATTGGGCTTGCATGAGCTGACTTTCTGGCAGAGTCCAGACTTGTGCCCCTTCTCAAAGGGGAAATAACTGGTCCTGCTGCAGAAGCAGCCCTCCTTACAGATTTAACAAGGAATTTTTATGCAGTTGGTCTCACTCCCCTTTGGTGTTATAAAACAGTCAAGCAAGATGAATATGGCTGGGAATTTATACTAGAAACTTGCATTGAATTATACTTGGATGACTTATTAAATGAAGGATATTATCAATATTACATCTGTCATAAATGAAAAACTCCACATTTGAATGAAGCTAATCCATTCATTGTTTTATGGACAAACTGGCCTCCAGAGAGAGTCACAAATCCAAATGATGTCCCTGAGTGATGGATTTTATGTTCTCTTCTCAGGCATGGCTAAAAGATGTGTGAAATCCTTGTGCAGAATGAGGGTTCCCCTTTGGCCAAGCATCAAAAGAGACTTTTCTAGAAAAGTTTCACGAGACTACCTGGAAATGTTTCTACGTTGCTGCACTGATTATGAAAGATAAGATGGTAAATGGCAGATAGATATTTGTGGCTTAAGGTAAACAAAAGTGCATGAAGCCTTTTGTTTCCTGATTAGTCCCTATAAAATAATTTGATAAAAGAACCTGGATTTGGAAGTCTAGGCTTCCTTCATTCAGGGAATATTGGTTAACTCGCCCATTGTGCTTTGAAACAAAGCCCAGGAAATTAAAAACTGCAACAAATTCCTCAATTCCTTAGCCAAATTCCCTATTATATATTATATTTCTCTTTGATTTGTCATGCTTAATCTCTCTTTGGTGAACTATAATATCTTCCATACAGAACACAATCCATTTTGTTCAACCTCAAGTATAAAATAAAAACGGATGACTGTCATTCTAAACGCTTTATACATTCTCTTCTATTTAATCCAGAGGAACTCTATGAAGTTGTTTATATTACTATCCCACATTTTAGATGAGAAAATTGAGGAGCAGAGAAATATTTTTTAATTGTCTAATGAAAATTCCTATGAACTCTAGAACCCTCACTCTTAACCATTAAATATAATTCCTCATAAAAGCACACATAGAAGAAAATTTTCCAGAGTGAATGTGCATTATTCTACCAATTGAAAGGGTTCACCAAATGCCCAGTGCAACACATTAAAATGGAATCTCACCAAGTCACTTTTTTTTTTTGAGTTGGAGTCTCACTCGGTCGCCCAGACTGGAGTGCAATGGCTGCTCCTGGCCACCGCAGCCTCGACCCGCTGTGCTCCGGCGATCCTTCCGCCTCAGCCTTCCAAGTAGCCGGAATTACAGGCGCACGCTACCACGCCCGGCTGATTTTTTTATTTATTGTAGAGCTGAGGTCTCGCTGCCCAGGCGGGTCTCGAACCTGCGGGCTCAAGCAATCCACTCACCCCAGCCTCCCAAAGGCGCGGGATTACAGGCTGAGCCACCGAGCCCGGTTAAGGCACTTTTTAAAAAAAAATTTCACAGGAGGAGTGGAGAATAGTAACTAAAAGTTTCCAATAAAATAAAAATTACTACAAAAGAATAAAGAGGCGTATGACATATAGCATTTTAACAGTGAATTTCAATGTTGGAACTCATAATAAACATGCTCAAATTTTGGAGAGAAAGAAAAATTTAACCTGTAATTGTATGCTGTGCTAGACCCTTAATCAGTAAGCAATAAAATGAAAACTTTTACAGACAAGTACTGTCTCTGAAATTTTACCTATGATGTATTCTTTCTTAGAGAGCTACTGGAGGGTGGACTGCAACAAAACAAAAGATTAAACCAAGAGAGAGGAAGATACAGTATTCAGGAAACAATGACTGTAACCCACAAGAGAAATAACAAGCCATCCAAGGAAGATGTTGCGAGGTGATAACTCAGCCACAGGCCTGGAGGTTACCCATCCAGGATGTGGAGCAAAGATAATGAAGAGCTTCAGGAGGAATGTTGCAAAGGAAAAAGGTGACTCATTAGAATATAAAAATGACTGCATGTTTGCAAAAAATAAAATAAAATAAAAGAGGACTATTTTAAGTCATTGGCTTGGAAAATGGGAAAGAAAGGGTATTTCTGGAAAAGGAATTAATGATTTGATGCTGAGTGTACAAGGAAAGGAATCAAGAATGGGCAGAGGTAAGGAAAAAGCTGTTTTGAAATCGCAATAATTACCAGTTGAGAGAAATTTAGCTTGTGTTAGAAATTTATTTTTCTGACTAGGTCACCTTCTAAAGTATTTGTTTTCTAATTATCTTTTTTCTGGCTGGGAAGAAACTTCCTTGTAGGTAATGCAGAGTAGAGGAGGGGTATGCTGAAAATGTTTCCTCCTCTGTTCCCATCTCTACCTGTAGGGAGTTATCCTTGACCCAGGCAGAAGAGAAAGACTAGATTCCTAAACAAAATTAACAAAACTGGCCCAGGTCTTGAGAAACTCTGCAAGTTTCTAAGTCAATGCTGTATATTTTGAAAGGAGTTTGGAGTGGGAAGGATGGAGAGAGACAACTTTTAAACTTAGAATAGGAGTTAAGCCAATTGAGCAGTAGGGAAAGATTTTCAGGCTGAGGGAACAGGTTGGCAAGAAGTGAGGAGACCATATCACATTCCAGAAACTGATAAAAAGTTCTGTGTGATTAAATTGGGAAGGATCTCAATTCGTGTGTGAAAAACACACCAAAAAGGAGAAGAGCAATTCAGAAAATCTTTGCTGGAGGAGTTGGACGTTCCAAACCTCAACTCTTCCATGTGAAATAGTTCTGAATCTATGCCCAAATATTTAGATGTTCCAATATAAAACAAAATAAGAAAACAGAACAAAAACACGTGAACAGAGAAACAAAATTATGCATATAAATCCACAAAGCAAGAAAAATGGTGGAAAGAAAACCTGATCACAATGAGTAAAGATAATTTCCATAGTGTTCAAACATGATAAAGAAATAGATTTGGAAGAATGAAATCACATCAAGAGCCCTAAGTTATTTTTTCATTATGACAGTCATGGGTGTTATATGTTTGTGTTTAAAGCGAATAGGGTTGGTGATCTACAGGGTGCACCGGGCTGTTGCTTTGGGAGATATTCAGCAAAGAGAGTATGCATTAGGGCCAAGTAGATTGCCAGTATACAGAGGCCTGGAGTGAGATTCACTAAACTAAAGATAATTTGAGTGATAGTCAATATTGATATCAATATAATGGAATCTTTAAAAAATATTATTCAATGGCAATAATTGTCCTCTGAAATTTGAATAAGAGCCAAGAGGCAAAACAAAGTTTAATTTAGGACATTTTCCAGTTCTTATCAGTGTTGCATCAAATGAACTATGTTTCTTACTTGAGTGGTGTGTGAGCATGTGAGTTTTTTATGTGGAACTTGCATTGTGGTGAATATTTTTCTTATTAATCGTGTTCCACATATTTATATAGATTATTCTAATCCATATAATTCTCATAACTTCTCATAACTTATCTCATAATTCCAATATCAATAGTTGGATTTCTGGCTTCCTATAGCTCTCCTCTTCTCTTTTGTACTCTGCTACCATTCTATAACCATGAGATGAGATACTAGAGAAAACTAAATCAAAAAAGTGAGTCAGCCACCACTATTGACAAGGTACACTGAAACACCTTATGGAGGGTTCTCCATCCTCCAGAATATCATAGTCATGGTCATGGGGAGCATAGCTTTTAATAAAAGTAAGAGGCTGAGACCTAGAGAAGACAAGGCCAGGAGAAGGCAATTTAGGACTTAAGGAGTATCCGAAGTTTTTGAGAAACACCTATGGGCAATAAATTTTACTGGGCTGGAGATTTGGGGACAAATATCAGTATAAAAAATAAAATGTGCACTTATCTGTAATGCAATCCCTGCATATGTTCCCTGAGCATCTAAGTGCTTGAGAATTCTGTGACTGGAGGCCTCAGTCATTTATCTTTCTCTTAGGAACATAGTAAACATAATTAACAATTGCTATCACTAAAATAAAATGGCTAATAAATATTTTTATAGTACTCTAGGATAAAGTGTCTTTTTTTGAAATAATACCAAATAAAAAGTGAAGCCGACTCAAACTCAGTTATTTGTTAAAAAGACAAAAGGGAAAACACAGACACACAAGTTCTACTGCTTTTTTTGATTAAAAAATGCATTACAAATTACTTTTACAAAATTAGAGATTAGCAAAGCAGTATATGAGTCTTTAAAAAACAAATTTGAGCCAGGTTCGGTGGCTCAGCCTATAATCCCGCGCTTTGGGAGACTGAGGTGAGTGGGTTGCCTGAGCCTGCGGGTTCGAGACCTGCCTGGGCAACTTGGTGAGACCACATCTCTATAATAAATCAAAAATTAGCCAGACATGGTAGCACGCACCTGTAGTTTCAGCTACTTGGAAGGCTGAGGCGGAAGGATCGCCGGAGCCCAGCAGGTCGAGGCTGCGGTGGCCTGGAGCGGCCACTGCACCCAAGTCTGGGCAACAGAGTGAGACTCCAACTCAAAAAAATAAAATAAAAAACAAATTTGAATCATATCATACCTAGCTTTATAATCTGCTTTTTCATTTAAAGCATATCGTAAGTGTATATTCACTTATTTACTATTAATTAGTCTTCCACAAAATTATTTTTAATCATGCCATACTACTCTAATCCATATAAATCCCATAACTTATAATTCCAATATCAATATTTGGATTTCTGGCTTCCTATAGTACCCCTCTCCTCTTCATTTATTGCTTTTACAACCAACTCAGCAGACTTCTGATATTTTCTATAAGTTTTTGAAACTCCCAACGATTCAAAGGAGAACAAGAGAAAAACAGTAATCTTTATATATTGACAATGCCAAACTAAAATAAAAACTGTCTCTTCTCTTTGGCTAAAAATTAGAACAATACTATTCTGGGAAGAAAAAATAGCCATTTATTTTGATTAAAATGCCAATCAATTTATGCAATTATCCAGTGGCAATGAAAGTTTAGTGAGATGACCAATAATTCCCACTCTACATTCTATTAAGACCTATTAGGCATCTACAAAGTACAAGAAACCTCAACATGCTCTCTTTTCCTGTGATTTGTTTCTCTAATGAAATGTTCAGATGTATGTTACTGAAATAAATAGATTACTTAGGGTAAAGAACATAAAGTCATGTGTTTCCAAACTCAATCTGGCAGGCTTTATGCCTAAGAGTGTATTAGAAAACCTTTAAAATTAATCATGTTCTCATTTCTGCTGGAATAAGACATTACTTTGAAATAAATATTTTACATGTTCAAATGTGTATGCATATGCCTTGTTGTCTATCTACCTACCTATCTATATAAAAATATATCCTTCATTGAGTGACTTACTCATGTTAGGTGAACTGTCATGAATAAAACTGTTGACTCAATGGGAAACTAGGGTTTCTTGAACATGAGCTGTGGACCCTCTTTCTTTGATTTGTCAGCCTACAGCATTAACATCTTATGAGTACATCTACCATTGTCCTGAGAGGATTTACACTTCCTTGTTCATCTTTCTTCCTCGTTAGACCGCAAGCCCCTTGAGGACTGGTACCTTACCTTTCACGTGTTCATGTTTTCACTTCTATCAAAATAACGGGAATATAGCAAAGTTCCACAAATTTTTGCTGAATAAATTAATCTATGTCACTGTTCACGTCAGGTTACCAAAGCACTTTTTTACTGAGGTCAAGTAGAAATCTTCAAACAAGTCCAGTAAAAATAGTACTAGTTTCTGAAAAATATAGTTATTCTCAATGTTGGGGTTTTATACTTTATTACCAACCTGTTTATCTGTTTTCAGGGACTTATGGCTAAGGTATTCTAGAGACTGAATGTTTTTGTCCCTCCAAAATTTATATATTAAAGTCTAACTTCTTTTTTTTAGAGTTTGGGAGTCTCACTCTTGTTGCCCAGGCTAGAGTGTAGTGGCACGCTCAAGGCCACTGCAGCCTTGATCTGCTGGATTTAGGCTATCCTTCCACCTCAGCCTTCCAAGTAGCTGGAACTACAGATGCACGCCACCACATCTGACTAGTTTTTGTGATTTATTGTAGAGATGAGGTCCTGCCAAGTTACCCAAGCTGGGCTCGAATCTCCGGGCTCAGTCAATTCTCTCGCCATGGTCTCCCAAAGTGCTGGGATTACAGGATGAGCCACCATGCCCAGCCAAAGTCTAACTTCTAATATGATCGCATTTGGAGTTGGGGTCTTTGGAGGTCTTGAGGGTGGAGGCCTCAAGAATGGGATTTATAGAAAACAGGCCAGAGGCTGTGTGCTTCTACAGTCCTGCAGTCTCTCTCTCTCTCTCTCTCTCTCTCTCTCTCTCTCTCTCTCTTTCTCTCTCTCTCTCTCTCTCTCTCTCCCTCCTTCCCCCACCCCTACCCCACCATCGTGCCCCTGGTCTGCCATGTAGGAATACAATGAAAAGACAGTCAACTGCATACAAACTAAAAGACCACTCCACTAGACATCAAATCTACCAGAACCCTGATCTTGGACTTTCTAGCTTCCATAAGTGAGAAATAAACTTCTGTTGTTTGAAACAGCAAGTCTGTGATATCTTGTATAGCAACTTGAATAGATTAAGACAGACAAGACACTAGAACATGACATAAAAATGAAAGTATTTTAAGATAAAATTGGTCCTCATACTTATTCTATACAAAATTAAATTGAGCCCTCCATATTTGATTTGGTTATTGAAATGGAAGCAGGACTGTATATTCCTCTAAATCCATTTTCTGGCATTTTTAGAACTTAATCTTCTATGCTTGGGTCAATAAATTTGGGAAGGCTCAATGATTCTAAGAACAGAGGAGTAAGTAATAAGATAGTTTTGAGGTTTTGTACACTATAATTGAAACACTTACTTTGTAACAGGAAAATTACTTTTGCTCACACTTTTCTTTGAATCTAAACAGACCATTGAACTGTACTTGGATCCTGTTCTTTAAAATATGTATCAATGCTATACACATCAGGCTCTTTGCTAAGAAGCCTACACTGTTGACATGCCAGGCTGGGCATCTAAGTTGACATGCCAGGCTGTGTTGAATATTAAAATGTGTCACTCTAGACAGTATGTTGTGCTGGTTGACTCATCCATACAAAAGAAAATTATTTGCTTTATTTCTATTTATTTAAAATATCTTAGAAACAATTTCATGGCAAACCATTTCTACTAAAAGGGAAATAGTGACATCTTGTGGAATCATCTAATTTTATCCTAAAGCCTAGTTATTAACATTTTTCGTCTCTCAAAATGTGTTTAAAATACACATTCTCTCCTTAGAGGGCAAAGATGCCTTTCTGATTCAACTGGCACCTGCTATATATCATGATATTACTTTATGGTACCAATACCAATAACTTATTCCCCTTTTAAAATAATTGGGTGAGGGATGAGAATTACCTAGTGGGTGCCTAGTGGGTACAATGTACACCATTCAGGTGATGCTAATACCAAAGCCCAGACTTCAACACTGCACAAAAAACATACCCATGTAACAAAATTGTTCTTGTACTCCCGAAATCTCTAAAAATTAAAAATGTTAAAAACGGAGAATTTCAGTGGATGTCCAGAGCAATAAAATGAAACAGAATATATGATGTTGGTCTCCCACCATTCTAGCCATTTGAATAATGCAACCTGAAAGTGGCAAGCAATATGCTATATACATAAGTAAACATACATATGTTTATAAACACACACACACACACACACACACACACACACACGCACACACACACACAGACACACCTCTCACGGATTTATATACATAAAAGGCAACATGAAGGAAAGTACAACTTGATTTCATAATGTTCAAGAGAACTTGCCTTAGAACTTCATGAATTTTCAAATTTTCAAATACCTGTACAGCATATAATTTTTAAAATTAAATTATATATGAATATGAATAGTGAGCCACAAAGTGGTCATAAATTACAGTGCTGAAATGTGGGCTGGCCTGGAGCCTGTACAGCAACCAGTATTAATGTTTCATGATTACTAATTGTACTGCATGTCCTGGAATGTGAATCATTTGCAACTATTGTGAACTGCAAATGGTAAGTCAAATAAAGCCCAGGGTCTCCCCCAGGTTACAGGAAGGCAGTCTTGAGAGGTAGTTCTGATCTTAGTCTTGGATTCCCACAGCCTTGAGTTACAATTCTGGTTTCACCAGCTGTGTATATCAGGACAGGTTACTTAGTTTCTCTGTATCTTAGTATGCCCATAAGTATGGACAAAAATGCAATACGGTTGTTGTATTAATTGAATAATATTGGTAAAACATTTTAGCAGAGTGCCTGAAAAACAATGCTTGTTTGTTTTGGATATGGTTATTCTATTGCTTCCTCTCTGTGTTACATATAGTGAATTTTATTATTCTAAGTTTTTTGGGAGAGTGTTATTTTTTATTAGTGTAGGGTCAGAGCCATACAGCACTTGAGAGCTTAGAATCAAATCCTGGCTCTATCACTTGCTAACTATGTAAATTTGAGCAAGTTTCTTAATTTCTCTGTAACCCAGTTTCATCATTTATAAAATGGGGACAAAACTTGGTCTCACCTCATATGGTTTTATTATAAGGATTAAATGTATTAATGCATGTAAAGCCCTTAGAGCACTGTCTGACACAAGACAAAGGCTGTATAAATGTTAGTTCTTGGTACTGTATTACCTAAAATGAAATAACTAGAAAACAATAAGCACTTTTGACCTACACATCCAAATGTTCTTAAGGGTGTGGGTAGGGAAATTGATCTAAATTTGACTCCTAAATTATGAAAAATGCAGAAGAAATTATCAGAGTGTTTGCTTATTCCTTGGACACTGATCAGTTTGTCTTGCTTATGCATTTGTGAGTACATATAGTCAACTGGAATATGTAATTTATTTTTCCTTCTTATATAGATATGATCACAGCTTGAACTTAAATTATGTTCACTGCTGGGATTCAGACTTGGTTGGGTATTTCTAGCCGACTTGAAGAACAGGCCCAGCTTGAGCTTATTTGTATAAAGAATAGAAAAGTTTCTTAGGAAATAATCCATCCTAAGAGAAAACAAAATTTTCACAGACAAATTTACCCATTGACAAAGCCTGAGTTCTTAATAGGAACAAGTATGTCTCTGTCACTTTAGTTTGTCCCTAATTCAACTCTTGTATGACATGTTTGAATCCTGGAAAGGAGGGTGGGTAATCAGTAATATTTTAAAACTCCATAATATAATACGGTTCAAATAAACCCTTATTTTAGAACCAGTATGATTATGTAAGGAGAAACAGCAAGGAGAAACATTGGAACAACAGCCTTGTCATAAACATCAGGATTCTCATGTTAGCCCCTCCCAACAGGATAGTAATGAGTGATGGAATGGCTTTCAAAGCAAGAGAGGCTCAAAGAGGGGATCCCCCTGAAGGAAGAGAGAGTTGGGATAAAGTTCAAGGGAGTTAAACAATATTAATTTTAAAAAGGCTTAATAATGAGTAAGTGTGAGACAGCCCTAGAGGTTTCTAGAAATAGTAAGTGATGTTTTGAGAAAGACTGGAGATCTGTGATAGAGAAATGGAGTTAGAGCCAGAAAAATGGAATTTGTGTCTTCCAAATTTACCAAAAGGAGGACACTTAACAATTGTTGAATGAAGCAAAGAAGGAAAGACAAAAGAAAGAAAAACAGAACTGTCATCAGACGCCTGAATATGTGGGCAGAAAAACATGTAAGCTTGTATGGTTATAGGAACATTTTAGTGGAAATTTTAAAACTCTTCTTATGTTTCTAACTCTGTCACTAATCAACTACATATCATTGGTCATGTCACTTGAACTTTCTCAGACTGAGTTTCCTTATCCTTCCATTATTTATGCATTCATTCAGCAATGGTTTATTGAGCACTTACCATTCACCCAGTATTGTGCTAACCCAAAAGTGCATATGACATAATCCCCATGTTCAAGGAACTTAAAGTCTAATAGTGAAGATGCAGAAAAGACACTTGATAAAACAAGGTGCAAGCACTGAGGGAAGGCTATGTGTCAGGGACTTTGGGCTAACTTTTGGCGGGATGAATAGGAGCTCTTTTGATTTTTTTTAAGGGATATGAGAACTCTAGATGTGTGCAGCATATTTAAAGCCATTGAGGCATGAAATATATTTGAGAAATTGCCAGAAATTCTGTATAACTGAATCTATGGGTGTGTTGGGAAAATATTGCAAGTTGGAACTAAAGTGGTAGATAGAAGCTAAATTAAAAAAACCTCAAGTGTTAAACCCATCTATCAACTGAGGAAGTTGAACTACATGGACTCTTGTTCTCTGACTTTCATGTAGCATTTTCCCTCATGAACAAAAAGTCCAGGATTGGATAAAATTAGCTTCTAACTCCAGTGTGAGACAGGAATCCTGTCAACATTCCTCCTGAGTGATTGCTTGTTCTCTGCTTGAACACTTCCAGTGATTGAGAATCCATCACCTCTTGAGACAGCACATTCTGCCTTTTAGAAGGTAATTACTGGAACTTAAAGTCAAACATGGAAGATTGAACACTCCATTTATCTCTTCTCTTCATCTTCAAAATCCAAGTAAAACAAGTAAAGAATTGCTAAAAATCTACCACAACCTTAAAGAATGTCAATTAAATTTTGGAAGCTGATTTGGCAGAGTAGAGAAACTTGAAACTTAAACCTGCAAGAAGAAAAGACCATCCATAGAAAATCTGTGATGCTGGTCTAAAATTGGGAGAATTTATTGAAAAGATGTATAAGAAGAATCAATGACTAGATCCTCTCCTTCCCCCACAAAGCCAGTAAACCATTTTTCCCACCCAAGCAGAAGCATGTTGGTTTATTTTCTGAAGATGTGAGTCATTAAGGTTGTGAACACTCAGACACACCAGACATATTGGATGGTAGAGGTGAAGCACCTTCCAAAAGTAAGATAATGAAGCCAAAATCTGCACATTGAGCCCCTTGACTAGTCTAGTGCACTGACCATCATCAAAACTCTTCACCAATTTCATCTGTGGAAATTTGCCATCCCAAGAGAAATACCTCTGATACTGACATTTGATGCTTTCCCTAAGTGATCTCTCTCCCAAAATTATCACCATTTGCCTAACCTTATCATCAGGACAAGCATTTTAGTGTCTTATGGTGGATGCTGTAGTGCGTCACCCAGATTCCCTCTTCAGAACTGAGGTGGTAACTCCAACTGCTGCAAGTGCAGAAATTTATGGATTATAGCTTACTCCTTCTCAAAAAATTGCTCTCAAAGGAAGAGAACTGCCTTGCCTAAGGTCACACCCCCTTACCTGAGACAGCCCAAAGGTAATGAATTGTAGGTATGAGGTAAATAAATCTAACCATCGTGCTTAATTTGGATTTGTCTCTGAGGAGCCATCCCAACTCCAAAGCTTTCTATGTGATTGCCTGAGAACTGGTTGCAATCATACTCTCATTCAATTTATCATGCGCTCCCTCAGGTGTTGATTCCAAGGGAATTTCTGGTAAACTTGCTACACAGAATCTATTTCCAAGGGAACTCAATTTAGCATTCCCACTCTAGAATATGAAAGGATATTCCGGCATTTATTTTTTTAAGATTGCTTCTAATATAAAAAACTGAGTTTAAATTAACGCATGAGGGAAAGGGGAATTTTAAGAAGAGAGATAATGCAGAAAATATTAATATTGATTAAAGAGATAAAATACTGTTTTCATAAAATTAAAAGTAGAAAGTTATAAGAACAGAACCATCAGAGATCAAGGAAGATCTCTTGAAAATCCAAAATACAGTAATGAAAATAAAAATTTTGCTAGACTAATTGAAAGGTAAAATTGTGGAGCTCCCTAAAATATAGAACAAAATACAAAGGGATGAAGGGTACAAAAGACAATATGAGAAAATTAGAAGATCCAGAAGGTACAACATTTGACTAACAGAAGTTCCAGAAAGAGAAAAAAAGGAAGAAACAAGATTAGCTTTCCAAAATATTGACAAAGAGCATGAGAAAATTTTTCAGAACTGAAGGCCAAGATTTTTCCAAGAGTCTTGCAAAATAAATGAAAAAGGTCCATACTACTGCAAATCATTGAAACATTTCAGACTAATAAAAATAAAAGAAGTTACTGAAAGCTTCTCAGAAGGAAAACAAACAAACGCATCATAAATACAATGCTTAGGCTTTTTAACAACAATCCTGGAAGTTAGAAAACAATAACATAATCAATGCCTTCCAGATCCAGAGGGGGTATAATTTCTAAGCTAGATTTCTAAGCCCAGGGATGCTCTCAGTCAAATTTAGGAAAGACTAGGTGCTCAAGTTTCACAAATTTTATTTCTCATAAATATTTCTCATATTTTGTGAGGAAACTACTGAACTACTTACTACAGAAAATGTTCTATCAAAATAGGGGAATAGAACAAGAAAAAAGAATGCTATAGGATTCAGAAAAGACGTAAAGAAAATCACAAGGAACACAGCTGTATCAAGGTGGGAATCAGTGAGCTGAAGATTCAGGAAGGTTTTTGCTAAGAAAACATAGTGCTGAGAGACTGACCAATGTGTTTTACTGTATTGATTAAAGTTATGCAGCTCTGATGAAGAGTTTGGTAGTGAATTAACAAAAAAAACACATAAGGAAAAAAAGAAACAAAAATAGGACAGTCATTGATTCTAAGGTAGACAAATCATTTAATAGGAAATATAATCATAAAACTTTATAAGGCTCAATCATAAACTATTTGCATAAAGTGCATACCGAGTATTGATTTAACCAGAACTTTATTTATATAAACTAAACTGAGATCATGGGAGAAGGAGAAGGGAGGGTGGTAGAGAAGCAAATTCCCATTTTTTAATAGAAGTTATTAGATTTGATTCTTTAATGCATAATAATATGCATACTATTTAGAAAATAGAGGGGAATACCAAAAGAATAAGTAAAATAACTCCCTAGAGTTGCCTCTAGGGAGCAATGATTAGGGTAAAGATGGAAAAGGTAACTGTAGTTTTTAGTTACATGCTTTGCAATATAATTTGCCTCTGTAAAATAGATATATTACTTTGATAAACATTTTTTTAAAAGGAAGAATTTCTTTCTTATACTGACCTAACATCTGCCTCCCTAATTCCTATTATACAGGCCTCCACATTCAAAAAAAATTAGTGGTTTCTCTTCACCATAACTATACTTCAAGTACTTTAAATCAGAGTTCTTGTTCTTCCTTCAGTTTTCATATATAAGTGATAAAATCTTCCAGTTCATTCAACCAGTCCTCATGTGAAATTTTTTCCTTCCCTCACTTGGTTGCTGTCATCTGCATTCAGAAGAGTGGTGTCCAGAAATAAGCTTGATGCTCAGGACATAGTCTGGCTAATTTACAGCAACACTACCACTTCTATTTTTCTGCATATTATAATTCACTAAAGGCAACAAGATTCACATTAACTTTCTTAGGAGTTAAACCTCATTCATGCTTAATATTAAAAATCAGGTATTTTCCATATCTTACATTTTCTGTATTAAAATGTGGCATATTAAAGTCACTTTATTGCCAAATGAAAAATAAAATATATTTTGCTCTTGATTTATTCACAGAAAATATTAACTATCTTCTCCAAATGCGTGTCATTGTAAATTTGATAACTGTACTTTCATTCAGTTATTGAATAAAAATAGTGATCAACACCAAACCTAGCAAGGCCAAGTCCTTCAGTCACCAGAACACACGTTTCAAGTTAACAACCATCTGTTAGCCAGCTTTAAGTCGCAAGTTGTTCAACCGTTATAAGTTCATCAAATCTGGCCTAGAGCCAGTTATGCCAAGTAGATGACAGTCCTCTATTTTAACCATTTTTTAGCCTAGTAATTAAGAAGATAATGTAATTAAATCTATTACTTTGTTTTCTGATGTGTATTATTATGAAACAAGTAGTTACTATCCGTCTGATTTCACCACATATTGAGATGTTATTTGACTTATTATTTGACTTGTCTTATAGTGCCTGACCTGGAATGCAAATTTTGATTTTGGCAGCTGACTTCTAGCTCTATTCTCTAGAAGTAGGTAGATGTCTTGGGATATAATATAATATAATATCATATCATATCATATCATATAATACAATACATTATCATCTTAATATGAGGTTGTAAGACAACAATTTTTAGCCTTATTTTCACACCCTGGATATGGGGTGTCTATATCTCAGTCCTGGAGGTCATGCCATGGAGTTTTTAATTGCAATGGGCAAACTCTTCCCTCCACAGGTCCAACTATTCCCATTGCTTTCTGACAACTGACTGAGGATACAGCTTTAAGCCTTTTGATATTCCTAGGCAAAGAGTCTGTGCTTTGACATTTGCATTTATCTCATTATGTTTGATTGGCATACTGAGATCCATAAGCTTGTGGTTAATATATTGCCATGGATCCTTAATTAAGCTGGTTGTGCAAGAAAAAAAAAAAAGACATCAGAGTCTCTGGAGAAATGTATAATCTTTGCCAGTCATTCACTTTGAATTTGCCTTGCTGCCTCAGTGACATAGCAGTGGTGCTACAGGGATTGTTGGGGTCTTGACTTAACCACAGGCTTCTATAACCTGGCACTGCCATTTGAATTGGGAGGAGGGAGATGGTTACAATAGAGAGGAGAGACAAGTGGAAAATCTAAGTCCACATTCCCCATGGGCAGACAAAACGGAAGAAAAAAATATACAACAGGCAAAGCTGCCTGTTGCCATACTCCAAACATATTTACTTTCTACCTACTTTTTCCTATTAACCTCTTCATAAAATCGATAGCTTAGGAAGCAGAGACAGAAAAACAAATCTCTATTGAATCAAAGTTAGCCATAAATCCTCCTCAGGCCCCTTTGTGCTATAAAGCAGTGGTTTTCAAAGTTGGTTGCCCAGACCAGCAGCATCAGCATCATTTTGAACTTGATAGAATGCAAATTCTCAAGCTCCATTCCAGACCTATTTAACCAGAAACTTTAGGCAAAAGCTTCAGAAATGTGTGTTATAACAAGCTTTCCAGGTAATTGTGAGACATAGTTAAGTTTGAGAACCTCTGCTTCAAGAAATCACTCAGATTTTTCAAGGTGGGAACTTTTCAGAGGAGACAATTGAGTTTTAGAGTGAAACAAGGGCAACTCATGAACACCTGTGGGCATACACATGGCTCACTTTCCCCCATTCTGCCTGCTTGGATATCACTGTGTTAGCATCCCTTGTGTAGTAAATGCCAAAAGGACTCCAGTGTCCATCAGATGTCCTCAAGGGACATCAGGAATCAGAATTCCTAGGAGAAAGGCATGAAGTATCCCTCTCCCCACCCACATCCTGCTAAGGTAACTTCTATCTTTGTTTTCAACCTTCTTCTCTCTGTCCCATAATTGTGAACCTTAGGAAGAAATAAATTGTGTTAACTCCAAACACTGTGTGCACAGTTTATCTCTTTCCTCCCTCCTGTCTTTCTCCTACTCAGGATTCCTCCAGGCATCCTTTTATGGCCTGACATCAGCAGAATGCTGCTGTTTCAATGTGGGTCATGCCATGAGAAGTGTGCCGCTGGGAACTATGCTACTTTGCTTTCCTTGTACCCTGTTGATTTCAAATCTTCCCACTCTCAGTTTTGTTCCAAACCTCCAGGTGATGTTTCCCTGGCACACAATGGCTGAGACATCTCAGCTCTGCCATGCCCACTGAGAATCTGTTAAATATAGAAAATAAGTATTGGGCTTTAATCCAAAAAGGCTTTGGTGACATTTCCCTTTTTTGTCATATACACAAAATATCCCTATGGCATGCATCCCTGCACAGTAATTTCTCTTCTAGGAGACATTTGGGTGCATGCTGTAACAAATGAATTTAAATCTATCCTATCTGTGGATTCCTAGGTTGTTTTCCTTTTGCTATTCACTCAGTTTTCCTAACATTTGCCAAACAACTACAGAGCTATGTCCTGGGCACATATTTTATATGCTGCTTTTAGCCATTTTCAATTTCTTAGTAGAAGAAAATGTAAGCGTAAAAGTCAATGGAATACAGGTTTAGGTAAACTCCATTCAGTCTGTACGTATTGCCAAGAATCCCCATGTGCACTTGAGGCAAAGAAGAAGCTTCTGTTCTGATTTGGAACAGTGTAAATCAAATAACTATCCTTCAACCATCCCAAGACTACTGACACAGACCCCTCCCAATATGCATTGCTGTTAGGTCACACTCCCAGTGGGGGCCTCCAGAATGTTAGATCAGGTCTTCCGGGGGTGTGGGTGTCTGGTGTGTGATCTGATGCCACATGAAAAATACAAAAAATTGTACAGAAGTTAGATTAGAAAACATAGTTTATTCAAAAACTAAATTAGAAAGAAAGAGAGAAAGAGGAGGTTCACCTCCCTGAGGTAGGGGAGGGGGCCAAAGCTTAGGAAAACATGGCTGACCATAGCTCAAAGAACACATGGCTACACCATAGCTTAGCAAGGCAATGGCCAATGTTGCTCACAGTTGAATCTTTTCATTCCTTCCCTTTGATGAGAAGGTTGTTAAGGTGATTGGGTGGTGTTCTACTCCACGTCATCATGAAGGGAACAGATAAGTGCAGGTACTGACATCAGATGATGGACAGCAGGCAGATGGATTAGTCACGTGATTGATCTGTCATGTAGGTCAATAAGGACTGATTATGTTAACTTCGGTCTTATGGGTGAAGGCAAATACTTGAAATAGAAAGGCTAATTAATACAGAACAAGCTGGGTAGGAGAGTTATAAACCAGTTCTGTCCTTGGCTAATGATTAGAGGGTAAGTTAAGTGAACTGCTAGAAAAATGTGAGATTTAGGCAATGTTAAAATGGCTGTTCATTGGGTATATTAAATGCATGTTATTCCCTTTCGATTGCCAAATGCAAGAACTTACAAATGCCAACAAGAGTATGCTGCCTGAACCTGGAAAATTCTTTCTAGTTTGTCAGAAAATCGAAGGACTTCTTTTGTTTGATGTTAGTGCTGTTCAGTTCTTGTTCCAGGGCCATTTGCATGACAATCCTCATATAGGATATCTCCAGAAAGGGTGAGACCTGGAGAAACTGTAGACCTCCTAGCACATGACTCTTTTCTCCATAAATGCAAGTAACAAGACTCTCTTCAGATGTGTCAACACTTAAATATTTCAGAGATAGAGGCAGTGAGTGAGGCGGTGTTTTCATAGATGTCTAGTAGAGTTAGTTAGTTTGAGTTACTTTCCGTGGGTAAGAAAATTATACATTTGATGGCTATTTAGTGAACATTGACTATGGGCCACACACTCTGCTGGGCACAGCAGACACCGACCCTGCCCTCAGGAAGCTTATATCCTCTAGCACCATTTAGGCATGATGCAGGCAGATTCTGTTTTTAATCAATCACTTTGATTCTACCATTTACTCCCAGGCATCAAAGCAGTTTTCTCCCTGCATGTTTACAAACCCGTATGTGTACTCAGAGATACCTGAACGCTTTCTTAGTGCCTCTATTTTGTGCTGAGCTCTGTGGGAAGGAGTTAGTTTTACCATCACTGTAGCACAGCTCTTAACAAGGCACCTAGAACTCTTGATTGACAATGACTAATAGTATCAATAAAGTTAAGTCGTATATACTTTTCAGGTGACAAGGATTTTAAAAAATATTTTATGATAACAATAGACCATCAAATTAGATTACAGTAATTTAAACATTGTTGCAGAACATGTAATCTCATTCTTCCGAAAAAAAAGTTGTTGACATTTTTTGATAATTCTGTATAAATATATTTATTTATAAACATAAAATATGAACTATAATGAGTATGTAGTTTTGAATTTTGAATGCAGTTTCTTTCCTAAGTATTTTCCATGTCATTAAAGTTATAATGGTTGCGTAATATTTCATTATTTGTACATGCTATCTTTTTTTAACCATCCTATTGTAGGATATTTAATCTGTTCCTAATTTTCATTAGTTTTAATACCCCTATGACTAATATTCTTATACATGATCTTTTTGTCTTCATCTCTGATTATCTCCTTAGGCTAAATACCTTGAAGCGGAAAAAATCTAGGTCAACTCTTCTTGTTAGAACTTTGAAGTCTTTTGATTACACAATGGCACAATTTTTTCCATAGGTGTTAAACCAATTTATATTTTCATCAGTAATTTTTAAGAGCACCTAAGTAGACAATTTTTTTTCAAAATATTTCATGGAATATTAAAATATCTTACAAGTTAAATAATATAAGGTGTTCTAGGCAATTTAGCTTCCAAATGACATTTGTAAAATATTATTATTTGTGCATGTAAAGAATACATGGTAGATGGTTTGTACTACAATAAGACAGATTTTTTCAGTACTTTAATCCTGATGCTATAATGGACTATAAATCTATAATTTTAGTCATCACATATCACATGTCTGTTGATTTCCTTTCTTTGCTTTATAGCACCCCTTTTTTAAAAATCCTTTGGAGAATAACTTTTCTCATTCTTATGATCCCAATGAACTTAAATTCAAACTACCATACCTTCATTTCCACACAGGAGATAGAGAATATGATCCAAGGCTTGTCAATATGGTCACAGGATTTTGCTGAAGGCAATCAGAGTATTTTCTAAGGCTTTTAACTTGAGCTAACAGAAACTCCAGGAAAACTGTGGGAAGTCATCTTGACTGCCCTGTAGAGAAAGTCTGCCTGCAGAATGAAGTCAAGTAGTGCCAAGAAGAACATTGAGAGTGTGCCCTAAGTGATACCATCTGATTTCTAGGATGCAGTTATACTTGAAGTTGGCCTCATTCCTAGAGTTCTAGGTTTTAAGAGACAATAATGACTATTTAGCCCAAATTGGCTATGAATTTTTTTAATACTTTTACACAAAAGAATCTACTTGAATATGCAACCCCAAACTATCTTGTAGAGTTAAAAGAGACAAAATGTTAGACCAAGTCAGAACTACATCTTGTAGAATGAGGTTCAGGAGGTTGATGGTAGAATATACAGTATCAATTTGAAAAGGAAGCTATGTATCTCAAGAATGAAACCAATGTTCAGGTGAAAGGTTGTATAGAAATGTACTCAGTCTTACACACCACATGCATGCTTTCTACAGATATGAATTAGGCACGCTTCTACTCATAAACCAAATCATATTAGTCACTGTAGAGGAAAGGGTAAAATGAGCGGAAAACATGGTCCTCACATCACAGAGTACCTAGTTTAGTATGACAAAATTAATATATGCATGTTTCCTGTTGCTTGACAAAAATCCTAAAAAGTAGGCTCCACCTCTGTGGCATGTTCAAATAGGACTTGTTAGGATATAAATATATAGGACTACATAGAGTCAACACATTTATGCCATTTAGAATCCAGTTGATGTTATGATGTAGTCTTTGAAGGTGTGTAGTAGGTAAAATATCATGGAGTAATAGAAATAGAACTGATCTAAAAGCCAGAAGACCTCATGTAGACCCTAGAAACTACTTTTTCTTCAACACATAAATCATTCCACAGTCCTGAGCTCTCTGGACAGAGATATAACACATCTGAGTTCTCAAGATAGTTGAAAATAAAGAATGGAAAAATATATTCCAGGCAAAGACTAGTAGAAATCTGAAGTACTATATTAATAACATTATTAAACATATAAGTATAATTTAACACATTGTGATAAAGTATACACTTTGAACCCACCATACAGATCTAGAAAGATAATTTCGCTGGCACCTTCAGAGCTCACCTGAAACACACTCCAAGTCTCTTAACTGATCAGTGTTTTCCCTCTAGCCCTGAAAGATGACAATGACTTTATGGCAATTATGTTCCCACTATACTTTATAAATTTTTTGCCTTTGTGTTTCACCTGTGTATAAAAAGTATATGTATTTTCCTGTTATCTACTTCTTTAAGGTGGCATTATATTTAAAAGATGTTGCCTACAGTTGCAATTTGTTTATTTTTATTATCATATAATATTCCATGTGTGTCAGTTATTGATTTGTTGTCTCTCTTACTATTCTTCACCCTAGCTTTGTGGCACTAAACCTGGACCTTATACATATTTCTCCTTTGCCAGAGAGCACTGGAAGAAAACTGCAGGAAGGGTCTTTTCTTTCTGATTGCGTTGTGTTTTCTCATTTCTGCAGCTTACAGCTGCCAGTACCATCAGAAATTCTGAGGGACACTTACCCTTCAGTGGTTTCAGAGGCAACTCAGTGGATAGCTTTCCGGGGAGTTTCAAAGTACATAGCAGGCAGCTTTCTGGTGAGTTTCATTGGCACCTCCAGCAGGTGGTTTCCTGTTTGCCAGTTGTGGCTCTGCACCTAGCAAATTTCTCTGATATGCAGCCGACACAACCACACTCCCTCTCTCTCGGAGGCCTGAACCTCATCCTGGGGGTAATGAGGGGCTCCTCTTTCAAGGTTCTTCCTTGCTTGGGTACTTTCAGCTCAAGCTTCTCCTAATTCTGCCATTCCTATACTGGATGGAGTTCTCTTTGCCTCCTGTAGGAGATTATTCCCTGCTACTAGCTAATAATCTTTTACGCTAGATTGTCAAATCAGTAGCATAGTTTCTGTCCCGATTGGACCCTAACTGATATGTATTATATAATTGCTAGATGTTTGTTAATTGTATTCATTTTTCTAAAGAACCAGCTATTGGTGTTGTTGACTTTCACCATTGTATGTTTCTTTTTTATATCACTAATCTCTGGTCTTTACTTCATGCACCCTTTCTTCTACTTTGCTTGGGTTTCTCTTACACCTTTATTATCTTCTGATATGAATGTTTATCTTGTTATTTTCTTTCTACTTTTCTAATATAAGTATTTAAGACTATAAACTGCCCTCTTTTTTTCTTTTTGGAAAATGCTTATTTAAATTTAACTTATAACCATACAATTTAATCATTTTAAGTGTAAATTCAATGAATTTTGCTATATTCACTGATATATACAACCATCACAACAGTCAATTTTAAAACATTGTTATCACCCCAACCAAAATCTCATACTCTTTATCCTTTCTCATGACCTATATCTCATCTCAACCTCTGCCCTTCTCTTCCCAGCTCTGGGCAACGACTGATCTCTTTATATCTCTGTAAATTTATCTGTTCTGGTCATTTCATATGAATGGAATTATGTTCTACATGGTCTTTTATGTTTGGCTTCTTTCACTTACTGTAATGTTTTTGAGGTTGACCTATGTTGTAGTGTGTATAAATACATCATTTCTTTTTATGCCCAAACACCATAATATGCATCTACCACATTTGTTTATTCATTTTTCAAATTATGGATATTTGGATTGTTTCCACCTTTTGGTCATTATGAAGAATGCTGCTATAAATGTTTGTGTACAAGTCTTCGTGTGAACACATAACTACCCTCTTTTAAAAAATATTTATTTATTTAATTTTAAAGATGTGGGGTACAATTCCGGGTTTGGTATACAAATGTTGACTATGACCTTGTTGATGAGGTGTGCCCCTCCCTCCCCTAGCAGTATCCCTCAACTGCCAATCCCACCCCCCTCCCCTGGCTGTTTCCCACTACTGCCAATCCCTTTCTTATAGTTAAACTGCCCTCTTAGATACAACTATAGTTATATCATGTGTTTTGCTATCATTCAGGCATAAATATGTTATCTCCATTTTAATCTGGTTCTGCTCTTTTAGTGGTTTTCCTCAAAATTAAAACAAACATATATAACTAAATTAATTATAACATTTACTATCCTCTGAGATAACACAAGAACCTGAGAATATTTAACTCCACTTTATTCTTCCTCTTGCCTGGTATTTTACATTTTTCTCCATATATTTTGATTGAATAATTTCTAACTCCATTGGACATTATTATAACTTTTATTCAATAAATGGATATTTACATTTGTTTATATTATTACACTTTTTCCCTCTCAATTCCCTTTTACATCTCACAACTTCCACCTGGGATCACTTTCATTCTTCATAAGCACCTTTAGAATATTCTTTAGTGAGAGACTGTTATCAATAAACTTTTTCTGGTTCATTTATTTGAAAATATATTATTTTACTCTTATCCTTGAAAAATAGTTTTGATAGGTTCAGAATTTTAAAAGGACTTTTTTTCCTGACAAATTGAAAATATCATTTTACTTATAAATACTTCCATTTTACAATTGAGAAATCAGTTTCAGTACTTCAACTAGAATTTGGGTTTGGTTTCTGAATTTCTGAAGATATTTCCTTCTTTAATTTTCCATAGTTATATTATAATGTGACTAGTTGTGAATTTTTAAATTTGATTATAGTTGGAATCTTTGGTTGGAACCATTTCTTATTGGGTGATTTGAATCTGTAAATTGAAGAATTTCTCACTTCTGTGAGTTTCTCAGCCATTATGTTTTCAAATATTATCTTTACTTCTCTTTCTGAAACTCTGATCAAATGTTGTCAATATCTTAGAGTATCCCCTTACATTTCTCACTCCCTGATTTTTGTCTGTTTGTCTTTGTATAAATTGTTTAAATTAATCTATCAAATTTTTCAGTTTACTCATTTTTATTTTCTTTGTCCTATGTGCTGATAAACACTTCCATTGAGTTTTCTGTTTAACTATTTAAAACAAGTAGATACAACAATACAATAAACTTAATATTCATACACCTTTAATAATTCTATACTCAGCCAATCTTGCTTCATTCATATATTCTCTAACTTCTCCTATATTCATTACAATAGAAGCAATTCCCATAATGTATCATTGTCTCTGTAAATGTTTTTCTGACTTTTTTTATAAATTAAATTTTTAAAGTCTTTACTGCCACCAAATATTCAGAGATATATTTCCAATTAATTGTCTTGTAAATATCTTTTGCTTTCATCTTTAAATTCTTAAGCACATTGAGCATATTTATAAAAATTCTTTTCAAATCTTTGTCTGCTCATTTCATTGTCTCAGTCATTTCAGGATCTTTTTCTATTGACTGCTTTTTCTCCTGGGTCATTATTTTTCCTGCTTTTTTGCATGCTTAATAACTTCCACTAAACTTCAGACATCAAATTTTGCATATTGATTACTGGGTTTTATTGTATTCCTTTAGAGTTATAATCTTTGTTCTAGTGGAAAATTAAAGTATTTGTAAATTGAAGAATTTCTCACTGTTGTTTCTCAGCCATTATGTTTTCAAGCATTACCTTTGCTTCTCCTTCTTGGATTCTGATTATTTATTTTTTCTAGGACTTTTCTTAGGCTTTTTGTAGAGCCTGACTAAAGTAATTTTTACTCCACCCTTAGTTTAGTTCTGTACTAACATGTGACTTTTTCACACTCTCCTCTTACAGGCTAACATATTCAACAAGGTCTTTCCCCTTTGGCTAGTAGAAACTCAAATAATTTCCAGCATTTGTGAACTCTTAACATTGTTCAATTTACTCTTCTCCAGTAATTGTTTTTTGTACAGTCTTTGGAGTTTTACCCTATACATGTACAGACATGTATTAAGACAAAGATTCAAGGAAATATCTATGCAAATTTCTGCAGCTCTCTTTCTGCATAGCTCTCTTTTCTATGCAGAATATTGTTTGCAGAATTTGCCTTCAAGTTCTCTGTCTCCTCAACTTAGTAAATTGCTGAACTTTCTTTGGCTTTTCTATCTCTATACCAACTCAGAAGTTGCCACCAAATACACAGATGTTATGACTATGGGACTCACTACCTTCATTTCCTTCTCTCAGAGCACATAATCTGGCACTGGCTAGCTATTTTCAATGTCTAAAAACAGAATCGTTTCCTAGTTGTTTACAAAGATAAGGTTAATCCCATAAAAGCTAATCTTTTATAATCAGAAGCAGAAATCTTACTTTCTTTTAGCAGAAATCACAGACTTTCTATAATCTGTGAATAATTCTAATATCAGACTCTGTTTCTGTTGCCTATTTTTTTAAAGATATGGGATACAATTCAGGATTAGGTATACGAGCAGTCATCATACAGGTATAGTTTGGACCTCTCTTTGGTCCCAACTTTGCCTGATTTGAGATCAGGTACCCCTCATCTCCCCTGGCAGTTTCTGGCTACTGCCAATCCCTTTATTTTTATTTATTTATTTTTAGAGTTGATGTCTCACTCCAGGCTGGAGTGCATTGGAACGCTCACAGCCACTGCAGCCTCGACCTGCTGGGCTTAGGCAATCCTTCCACCTCAGCCTTCCAAGTAGCTGGAACTATAGATGCACACCACCATGTCTGGCTAATTATTCCTTTCTTATTATGGTAAATGTTCAGCATCTGCTTATGAGTGAGAACATGTGGTTCTCAGTACTTTGTTTCTGTGATAAATCACTGGGAATTATGGATTCTAAATCCATACAAGTTGCTGTGATGTCCATAATTTTGTTCTCCTTTATGGCTGGATAATAGTCCATCATGTACATGTACCACATTTTTTTAATCCAGTCCAGTTTCAATGGGCATCACGATTTGTTCCATGTTTTTGCTATTGTGAACAATACTGCAATAAACATGCATGTGCAGGTATCTGTTTCACAGAGTGATTTGCGTTCCTCCAAGTATATTCCCAGAAGGGAGATTGCTGGGTCATAAGGTCAGTCAATTTTTAGTTCTTTTAGGAATTGCTGCACTGTTTTTCATAGAAGCTGAACTAGTTTACATTTCCACCAGCAGTGTAGAAGCATTCCCTTTTCTCTATATTCTCGCCAGTAGCTGGTGTTTTTTGTTTTATTAATGATGACCATTCTTACTGAATGCTAGATGGTATCTCAATGTGGTTTTGATTTGCATTTCTCTGATGATTAGTGAGGCTGAGCATTTTTTCATGTGTCTCTTAGCTGCTCATATATCTTCTAATGACAAGTCTCTATTCATGTCTGTTATCCACATTTTAATGGTGTTGTTTGTATTTTTCCTTTCAGCACATTTGTGTTCCTTGTTGAATCTGGATGTTAGGTCTTTGTCAGATATGCAGTGGGCAAATATTTTTTCCCAATCTGTGGGCTGTCTCCTCACTCTCTTGATGGTTTATTTTGCTTTGCAGAAGCTTTTCAGTTTGATGTGGTCCCACCTGTCTGTCTTATCTCTTATGGCATGGGCTTTTGGAGTTTTTATGAGGAATTGGTTGCCTATTTCAATTTCTGTATAAGTGTTTCCTCCTAAATTTTATGAGACTCTTAAATTTGGGATTTTACATTTAGGTCTTTGATCCATTTGGAGTTGTTTTTTGTGTATGGTGACAAAGTCCTGTTACATTCTTCTGCACTTGGTCAGCCAGTTCTCCCAGCACCATTTGCTGAATAGATTCTCCTCTCCCTAGTGGTGGTGGTTGGAGGTTTTGTCAAAGAAGAGTTAGTTAAGAAACTCAGGGTTTGCTTCTGGAATCTCTATCATGTTCCATTGGTCTATATGCCTGCTCTTGTACCAATACCAGGCTATTATGATTATTGTAGCCTTATAATAAAGTTTAAAGTCTGGAAGTGTGATACCACCTGCTTTGTTTCTTTTGCTAAGGGTTGTTTTGACTATTCGTGGTCATTTATGCTTCCATACGAATTTCTGTATTGTTGTTTCCAGGTCTGAGAAGAATGATGTTGGTAGTTTAATGGATATAGCACTGAATCTATAGATTGCCTTTGGTAGGATGTACATCTTAACAGTGTTGATTCTTCCACTCCATAAGCACAGAATATTTTTTCATTTGTTTTTGTCACCTTTGACTTCTTTGAGCAGTGTTTTGTAGTTTTCATTGTAAAGATCTTTCATTTCTCTGCTTAGGAAGATGCCAAGGTATTTCATTTGGGGAGGGCTGTTATGAACAGAATTATGCTTTTTATTTGGTTCTCTGTCTGTTTGTTGTTGGTGTATAAGAATGTGACCGTCTTTTGCATGTTTATTTTGTACTCTGAGACTTTGCCAAAGTTCTTTATCAGTGCCAGGAGGTTTTTGACAGATCCTCTTGAATTTTCAAGGTATAGGATCATATCATCAGCAAACAGGGATAATTTGACTTCTTCATTTCCTAATTGGATACCTCTGATTTTCTTCTCTTGTCTGATTGCTTTAGCTAGGACTTCCAAAACTATGTTGAACACTATGTTGAGACTGGGCAGCATTGTCTTGTTCCAGTTTTCAGGGGAAATGCTTCCAGTTGCTGTCCATATAGCAATATATTAGCTGTGGGTTTATCATAGATATCTCTTACTATTTTGAGGTATATCTCTCTATGCCCAGGTGTTTGAGGGTTTTTATCAAGAAGGGATGCAGATTTTATCAAAAACTTTTTTCACATCTATTGATATAATCTTGTGGTTCTCTTTTTACATCTGTTGATATGTTTAATTACTTTTATGGTCTTGTGAATGTCGAACCAGTCCTGCATCCTGGGGGTGAGACCTATTTGGTCATGATGGATGATTTTTGAGATGTATTTTTGATCCAATTTGCTAGAATCTTGTTGGGAATTTTTGTATAATGTTCATCAGGGATATTGGCCTATAGTCTCTTTCTTTGTTAGATCTTTACCCAGTTTGGGTATTAGTGTGGTGTTAGCTTAATATTTAGGAGAGTTCTTTCTCAACTGCCTGGAATATTTTCAGTAAGGTTGGTATAAGCTTCTCCTTGTATGTTTGGAGAATTCTGCTGGAAATCCGACTGGTCCGGGGCCCTTTTTTTTTTTAGGTAGCTTTCTTATGACAAAGTCAATATCCTGGGTTGTTATTGCAATTTAGAATTGCAATTTCTACTTGTTTCAACATTGGGAGGTTTTGTGATGTTAAAAAAAATCCTCAGTTTCATTTAGGTGATCAAGTTTGTTTCCATACTGATGTGCACAGTAATCTCTGATAATCAATTGCATTTCTTGGGGGTTAGTTGTGACTTGATTTTTTTACATTTCTGATTGCACTTATTTGGACTTTTTCTCTCTTTCTTAGTCATTCTGGCTAGGGGTCCATATATCTTGTTTGTCCTTCCAAAGAACTAGCTTGCTGTTTCCTTGATTTTTTTCCTATAGTATTTTTGTCTTCTATATCCTATATTTCAGTTTTTACTTTGGTGATCTGGATTCTTCTGCTGAAGTTAGACTTGTGGTGGTCTTGCCTTTCCAGTTCCCTTAAGTGATGTTAGGTTGTCAACTTGTTCTCTTTTTATTTTTTTAATGTGTGCTTGTAGAGATATAAATTCCCCTTTAGTATTATTTTCATGGAATCCCAGGGGTTTTGGTAAGATGTTTCTTTGTTTTTGCTTGTTTCCAGGAATCTTTTAATTTTTGTGTTGATTCAGGAGTTGTTCAGCATCACGCTGTTTAGTGTTCATGTCTTTGTGGGGTTTTAGGGAATTTTGTTGGTGGTAATATTTGTTTTTATTCTGCTGTGGTCTGAAAAGTTGCATGACAGTATTTAAATCTTGTGAAATTTGTTTATGCTTGATTTATGGCCAAGGATGTGTGATCTTGGAGTATGTTCCATGTAGTGATGAATAGAATATATATACTGAGATTGTTGGGTGGAGTGTTCTGTAACTATTGGTCAAGTGTCAACTTGAGGTTCAAGATCTCTTCTTTGATTTTTTGCCTTGATAATCTATCTAGGATTGTTAGTGGGGTATTTAAGTCCCCAGCTATGATAGTATTAGAGTCAATATATTTTTAGTTTACTTGGTAGCTGCTTTATAAAAGCTGGTGTTCCTGTGTTGGGTGTATTTATGTTTAGGATGGATATTTCTTGTTCATGTCATCGATCAAGCCTTTTATCATTATGTAGTGTCCTTCCTTATCTTTTTTAATTTTTCATAGCTTAAAGGTTGTTTTGTCTGATACTAAGTTTGTAACTCCTGCCTCCTTTTGTGATCTGTTCACCTGGAAATTCATTTTCTATCCTCTAACTTTGAGTCTGTGGGCATTCTTTGTGGTGAGATGAGTTTCCTGATCTCAGCAAGTTCCTGGGTCATGTGCTTTTATCCAGTTTGCCACTCTATGTCTTTTCAGTGGTACATTTAGTCCATTCACATTCAGACTGATTATTGAAATGTGAGTTTGTCCCTGACATAATGCTCTTATAAGGCTGTTTGTTTTCATTTAACTTCTATGTCCATATATGTGTGTATTTTCATTTTTTCAGTTATAGTGTTCTACTACCTCTGTGTTTGTTTGTGATCTTGTTAAGTATATGGTCTTTCTTTTGTTGCTTTTATCTTCTGTGTACAGCACCCTTTTAAGTGTCTCCTGTAGAGCTGATCTTGAAGCAGCATATTCTCTTAGATATTGGATGTCTGGGAAGGATTTTAATTCACATCAGTGATGAAGTTTAACTTGGATGAGTAGAAAATTCTTGGTTGAAATTGCTTACCTTTGAGAACATTAAAGATTGGGGTCCAATTCCTTCTGGCCTGTAGTGTTTCTGCAGGTAAGACTGCAGCAATTCTGACTGGTCTCCCTTGGTAGTTAGTCTCATCTTTTTCCCTTGCTGCCTTTAGGAATTTTTCTTTTACACCTACTTTGTGTAGGCAAATTATTATGTATCTAGAGGTTAATCTTCTTGTAAGATGTCTTGCAGGGGTTCTCTGAATCTCTTGTGCTTATATAGTCATCTCTCTTGAAGAAAGTTTTCTTGAATAACCTCATGTAATGCTTGTTCTAAGGTATTTTCTGATTCTTTTTCTATTTCAGGTATTCTGATCAGATGTAGGTTTAGTTTCTTGATTAAATTGCACATCTCTTGGAGAGTTTCTCTTCTTAAGTTTTTTTCTACATTTTAATAGATTGGGTTAATTCCATATTTTGTTCTTCCAACTCTGAGATTCTTTCTTCTATTTGGTCAATTCTGCTTCCAATGCTTGTCAGTTTGTTATTTATTTCTTGGATAGAGTACTGTATTTCTGTTATTTCTAAGTATGCTTTCTTGAATCTGTCTAGCTCTGTTGCAATATCATTTAGTTTTAACCCTTGCATTTCTTTTTTATTCATCCTATCTAATGATTCTCTGATCTCTGTAAGTACCTTCTGGGTACTGTCATTCTGGGAAATACCATTATTTGTGCCCCAGTAGCTGCTCTTTCTAGCACTGACTCTCTGCTGGGACTCAGATGGTTACCAGCAGTTTTTCATTGTTTTTTCTTCATTTGTAGCAGTTCATTTATCTTTCTCTTTAATTCTGTTGCTCAGTGGAAAATGGAGAAGCAGTTACTTCTAATATTTTCACTATCTTTTGTCCTTCCTTGAGCCAGGGTTCCAGGTTTGTTCAATTATGAAGTAGGGCTGAGGGTAGGGCATTGTGCTGTCTCTTTACAGTTTTGAGCTCTTACTAGGAGGTGAAAGGGGCTGCAAGGATTCAGAACCTATTGGCAGGTCATTATGTCTGCTATCTGGTGAATGGACCAGCTAGAAGTTGTTTTCCGTCTTGCACAATATGACCTTACAGTGGGCATGCTTGCATAACCCTAGGACAGGGTATAAGACGGAGATGAGAGAAAAAAGAGAAAGGAAGAGAAAGGGAGAAAAAGAGGAAAAAATAGAAAAAGAAAAAAAGAAATAAAAAACATTAAAAAAAGAGAATGAATAAAGCAAGAGAAATAGAAGAAAAGAAAAGAGAATATCAACCAACGAACAAAGCAACCATAAAAGATGATCAAACAAACAAACCAATACCTTCTCTCCCAACAAACAAACAAAAAAGCATTGATAAAGAGTTCCCTTTTTCTGTGGCTATTGTGAATAGGATTGTGCTTTTTATTTGGGTTTCTGTTTATTATTGGTGTAAAGAAATGTGATTGTCTTTTGCACATTTATTTTATACCCTGAGACTGTGCCAAAGTCCTTTATCAGTGCAAGGAGGCTTTTGACAGATTATCTTGAGTTTTCAAGGTACACAATCATGTTGTCTGCAAAGAGAGATAACGTGACTTCCTCTTTTCTTATTTGAATACCCCTGATTGCCTTATCTTTTCTGATTGTTCTAGCCAGGACTTCCAATACTATATTGAACAGGAGGGGTGAGAGTGGGCATCCTTTTCTTGTTCTGGTTTTCAGGGAAAATGGTTCCAATTTTTGTCTGTTTAGGAATATGCTGGCTGTGGGTTTTTCATAGATGGTTTTACTATTTTGAGGTATGTTCCCCATATGCCTAGATGTTCGAGGGTTTTTATCAAGAAGTGGTGCTGGATTTTATCAAAAGCTTTTTCTGCATCTAATGATATAATCTTGATGGAATTGGAGTTTGTAATCCTGAGTGATCTCTCACAGAAACAAAGATCTGAGTATCACATGTTCTCACTCATAAGTGGACCTTGAACAGCTATTGTAATACTATAAGAAAAGGATTGACAGTGGTGGGATACTATAGGGGGGGCAGGGAGGGGAAGAGAGGTGGGATTAATGGTAGTCAATATCTGTCTGGGCATGGGAGGCACACCTCATCAACAAGTGTACCTGCACAATACATATTTGTATACCTAACCCTTAACTGTACCCCACAATTTTAAAATAAAAAACATGTTAAAAAAATACAGAATTGTCCAATACTTTCTTATCCATTACTGTATTTTATCTAAAGCTCCTTGTGAAGCAAATCAGGCTGGCAGCATTATCTCTAGCTGGCAGATATTAATCAAAGAGCTCAAACTTCTGGTGTTAAATCACTCATCAGAGATCATAAGCAAATAAAAGATGGATTGAACATTGGGGGGAAAAAAGAGTTCCCAGCTTTACTATGTCTCTTTGTGGGGGGCGCCCTCTTATGATGGGTTCTGTGACTGCAGGGCTGTTACTGCAGGTTCTCCATTTGCTATCAGAACCTATTCTTGCAGGTGTGACCCAAGCACTGCTTCTCTTAGCTCACAGCATAGGGGAGGGATTTCAGAGGGGAGAGGTTGCCAACTTCTAAATCTGTCCTCCTGTTCGCCCCATGCAGTTGGTGGAAGGTTGTGAAGTGCCCCCAGTTGGTCTGCCAATGTTCAGCTTGCCCACCTGAATCACAAGTCTTGGGAATCACTGGGTAAAAGGTGCTGTGTCACTTTATTTTTTTAGTTTTTAGTTTTTTGAGTTGGAGTCTCACTCTTCACCCAGGCTGGATTGCAGCGACATGCTCATGGCCACTACAGCCTTTACCTGCTGGGCTCAGGTGATCCTACTGCCTCAACCTTCCAAGTAGTTGGAACTATAGGCGCACACCACCACACCTGGCTAATTTTTTTGTTTATTGTAGAGACAAGCTCTCACCAAGTCGCCCACCTGGTCTCAAACTCGTGGACTCAGGCAATCCTCTTGCCTCAGCCTCCCAAAGTGCTGGAATTACAGGCTTGAGCCACCGCGTCCAGTCAGCTGGGCCACTTTAAAACTCCCTGCCATTGATTTGCTGTAAGCTGGAGCTGGGTTCTTTGGTTGCAGTTGCAGATCTGCTAATGCTTCATATCTGTTCTTCAGTTCGCCCTGTGTGATTGTGGAGGGAGGCTGTGAACTGCCCCCAGCTGATCTAACTATGTCCAGCCCTCTCCATATGAGTTGATCAGGACGTTTCACACCTGAATCACACATCTTGCGTATCACTGGGAAAAGGGTCCTGGGTCACTTTAAAACTCACCCTCTCTCACCTGCTGTGAACTGGACCTGGGTTCTTTGGTTGCAGCTACAGACCACAAATGCTTCAGTTGGGGGATGGGGCACCTGGGTCTTTTCAGTTGGGACTCTGGATGGGTTTCTCTGGTATATTTGTTCACAGTTCCTACTGCCAGTGTCTACTCTGGTGGTGAAGGCTGCAGTGGCAGACAGTGATGGTAGCAGGCGATCCTCATAATTTTAGTCCCTTTTTTTTCCCAGGTAGTGCTACAGAGATGGTGCCTGCCTCTGGGCCATAAAGCACACTGGGATCCCAGCAGCCATGCAGGGCAGCCGACTAAGCAGGAGAGCTCAGGACGCTTGCTCCCACGTCTCCACCCAATTAGACATTCGCCCACCTGTTTGCCAAATCCCTAGAATGAACACTCATCTCTGCACCCTCTCATTTACATGAAGACTCATGCATTTCTACCTGTCTCCTTTGCAATCTTGGAATCCTCACTGTTGCCTATTATCCCAGCTGCTTCTCACTTATTTCACCTTGTTTCCCTTACATCTATTTATGTTTGGCAGAATGATAGGCATTGTATTTTTAAAAACTTACATAAATTAGACTCCCTAAGATCTAGGATGAATTTGTCCTTCGCCAGAGGCATCTGGTGGTACTTTCAGTTGAGGAAACACCTCAAAAGCTAGGGAAAATGGAAGGTGTGTATTGGTCTCCTGTCACAAATGTTTAGATATTTTTCATTTTTTCTTTTATTTTCCTACTTTACTGCTCCCTAATGCATTTTTTTCTGTGCTTGAAGACATATACAAAGATTATGTTAGTTATAGGTTACCCTAATCTCAGGATAAGACTTTTTTAGGTCCAAGTTGAAGATAGGAAAGAGTCTCTAATAAACTATAAAGAAAATCTTGGGGTTTAACTTCTATTTTCTTTACCCCATGAGGCCCAAGAGTGTGTCAAAATGACACTCTCTCAGCACAAAACAAACAGCTTTAGTGCTCTAATATTCTGTTTATTCTGCTTATTTCTCCAGGTTTTGACTTTTCCAAAATATTTAATAATTAGTAAGGCAGTATCCTATACATATAGACATTCATTCCATTATATCTTACCATTTTCAGCAAAAGGCAGTAATCTGAATAATCTAACACACCATTCTCAGAAACAGAACTCTTCCAAGCAAATTTCTTTTTTTTTTTTTTTGAGTTGGAGTCTCTGTCGCCCAGACTGGAGTGCAGTGGCCGCTCCTGGCCACCGCAGCCTCAACCTGCTGGGCTCCAGCAATCCTTCCACCTCATCCTTCCAAGTAGCCGGAATTACAGGCATGCGCTACCACGCCCGGCTAATTTTTTTGATTTATTGCAGTGATGCGGTCTTGCTGCCCAGGCGGGTCTCGAACCCGCAGGCTCAGGCAATCCACTCACCTCAGCCTCCCAAAGGCACGGAATTACAGGTTGAGCCACCGAGCCCGGCTGCAAATTTCTTAAAAAGCTGAAATTATCACAGAGAATGAGAAGATAGTTTTCTTCCTTCTTGGCCTTGATCCAATGTGAGGCAGTGATTCTGGGTGTGATTGCTCTGAAGATCAAATTCTCTCTCATGTGGGCTATTCTGAAGTCTAGGTTTAGAGAGGGAGATATAACATTATAAAGTTTGTTTGACTATAGTTCTATGGCTATGTAATCCAATCAGATTTTTCTATAAATAACGTTCATATTTGACCTCAAACTTGTAAAAAAAAAAAAAAAAAGGAATAGTTACTTATTTACAAAACTCCTCTTCCTAAAAACAAAAAAAGAAAAACACAGTAGTATATATTTCAAAAAATACTTTTCCATTTATTCTCTGGCTAGATTTATATGAGACATTATGATGAGATAGACAGAGAAGAAATAATGTAAGAAAATATAAACAAAACCTGATTGCTAGTTGTGGTAATTGAGATGGGAAAGAAGACTAGTTACATCTTTTTACTTCTTTATTATTCAGAAAATTAGTTGATGATTTCAAATACTATATCTAATGGTGCCCAAAAGATGACTTGCTGCAGCATGTGATTTTACAGTTTGTGTGTTCTTAAGTATGTTACTTTTTTATTTTTTATTTTTATTTTACTTTTTTGAGTTGGAGTCTCACTCTGTCGCCCAGACTGGAGTGCAGTGGCCGCTCCCGGCCACCACAGCCTCGACCGACTGGACTCTGGCGATCCTTCCGCTTCAGGTTTCCAAGTAGCCGGAATTACAGGCATGCACTATCACGCCCGGCTGATTTTTTAATTTATTGTAGAGATGAGGTCTCACTGCCCAGGTGGGTCTCGAACCCGCGGGCTCAGGCAATCCACTCACCTCAGCCTCCCAAAGGCGCGGGATTACAGGCTGAGCCACCGAGCCCGGCTGTATGTTACTTTTTTAAAAACACTTTTTTCTCAAGACAATTGAGGTCATTATACACAGCAGTGTCTCCTTCTAGCACTTTTATTTGGTGATTTCTCTAAATCTCATCAATTAAGTACGCATTTGAGGGGGCATTTCATTTTTTTACCTTTTTTTGGACAGAAGATAAGAAAAACACTTTTAAAAAATAACTAAAGACATCTCAAGGAGGTAAAGTAAGAATTTTTTTAAAACTTTAGTTCTTAAGTACATGTAAAAGTATTAGCCACAAAATCTCTGTTCTCCGTGTGCTCTTGAAAGAGTTTTGGTTTTTCGTGCTTGGGTCTAGCCAAGACCAGTCTGCATGATGACTCAATTACCAATCTACTCTATGTATCTGTTATGTTCTACAAGGCAACATCATATAGGATAACTAAAGAATCTGTGTCAGAATGTTAAAAAAAAAATCAGAAAGGTAAACAGAATCTTGGCCAGTGAGAGTTCTATAGGTCATTAAAGGAATTTTTAACAACCCTGTGTTGTCCAAGAGACAGCCAAGATAGAGTATAAGATGGGAAAAAAATATGATTTATAGATCAAGTCCTAGTAACAACGCTGGCAGCAGCCACATTCAAAACCATCTGCAGCCAGTTTAGCAAACAATCTGGAGTGCCACCAGGAACAAATTAAAATAGTGAATTCTGGAAGAAATGAAAGCTTAGCCTGGGTGAGTGAAATGTTGCTTACTGGAGAATGCAAAGCTTGTAATCTTACAATATTCTAGAAAACATACAAATGATTTTTCAACACAAACTCTATGTGGATATTGAAGGTCATAGAGAGAAGCACCATGGCAGAACTGCCAATCCAAGGCAATGAACTCAAGTCCCAATCCCAGTAAATAAACTAAATCCCTGCTGTCATAAAGTGTAAATCAACCAGGAAAAGAATGTGTTCAGTTCTGCAGTGATCTATAAGGGACACTATTCACCTAACCGGCCATAGAAACACAATAACATCAAGGAGAGTCATCTGTTTGAAGTCAGAAACTAAAATTAAACTCCTTGATAATACTTGAAGTGAACTTTTATATCAGAAATCTATATAGACAACATGATGTGTTGACATTTGCTAAGAATGAATTCACAGCCGGGTTCAGTGGCTCAGCCTGTAATCCTGTGCCTTGGGAGGTTGAGGTGAGTGAATTGCCTGAGCCCGCGGGTTTGAGACCCGCCTGGGCAACTTGGCAAGACCTCATCTCTACAATAAATAAAAAAATTAGCCGGGCATGGTAACGCGTGCCTGTAGTTCCAGCTACTTGGAAGGCTGAGACTGAAGGATTGCCAGAGCCCAACAGGTCGAGGCTGCACTGGCCGGGAGCAGCCACTGCACCCAAGTCTGGGCAACAGAGTGAGACTCCAACTCAAAACAAACAAACAAAAGAATGAATTCACATCATTCAGTAAACTTTATAATGTTTTTAATATAGTAATTAAAATTTGAAACAAATATGATTTGCTAAACACCTTGATTTTATCATTACACAATGGATATGTGTATCAAAGCATTTCATTCTCTCATAAATTATATGTACAATTATATGTGTCAATTAAAAATGAAACTTAAAAAGTGAAGGAAAAATATGATCACTAAATACTTATTATGTGCCAGTGCAGTACCATATGCTTTATATAAAATCTAAAGTAATTCTGACACTACAAAGTATTGTTATTATTATCTTGTTTCCTTTCAGTTAAATGCCAGGATATTCTATAACTTCTTTTCATAAGATATCAGTGATACTGCTCAGAGAGAAAATTCCATTTTTCTCTATTCTCACCAGTCATTGGAATAGACAATTTTAAAGAATGATATTGGGAATTCCAGCATTGCAGGGGTTTGTGTACAAACTGACGGAATCAAATATATCTGATGGTGTAACCTTACTAATGAAGTAATGGCATCATCCACATTTTATGTATAAGAAAGTCAAAGGACCATGAAATCTAACAGTTCACATTTCACTGAGATAGAATTTAAACTCTACTACTTTAAAATCATATAATTCAGTGGTTCTGGATTTGATGCCAGAATTCTAGACCCATATCACTATGACAATGATGAAATCCTCTGGTAGGAGTGGTTGAAAGCATTCATCTGTCTTGAGTGTGCCTAAATCTCTTCCTGAATTCATCAAATTCTGCATTAGTCATTGAATATCCCTTCAGATAACTCTATTCTAAGGCCCTTTCCCTGTCTTGCTGTCCTTCTTTATTCATTGTATTATAATAAATTCAGAAACTATGGATGCACTTCAGTATATACTTAAAGTTGTTCACAGTTCAGAACGTTTAAGAGCAGAGTCTTCACCTGGCAGAACTTAAGATGGCGACCAGACAGGTCGGACTGTGAGAATCTCTGAAAAGCAAATATTCATAAATAAATCAAAAAATTAGTTGGGTGTGGTAGCACGCGCCTGTAGTTCCAGCTATGTGGAAGGCTGAGGTGGAAGGATCGCCGGAGCCCAGCAGGTCAAGGCTGTGGTGGCCACGGCACTCCAGTCTGGGCGACAGAGTGAGACTCCAACTCAAAAAAAAAAAAAAAAAGATTCTCTGTGTAAATAGTCATGCGCTGATGGGAGAGTGAAAGTCCGTCTAAGGGGAGACTTGGGTTAATGCAACCAGACCCCCTCTCTGAGGGTAACTGTGAACCCCCACTGCCCTGAGATAGGAGCACTAGCACATGCAAGATTATCTGCTGCTAGTGGGACTCTTTGGAGAAGAGCCTGCTGAATCCAGCTGATTCTCATTGCCTGATACCTGGCCCACACCATCACCTGTTATAGCAGATCAGCTGGAGCCCCAGATCTGATCAGTGGAGAGAGAGGATCAGGGAAAGCCAGAGATGTGGCCCATGCCCAGTGAGGAGATGCTGACCACAGCCATCTTCTCTGTCCCAGGAACAGGCAGAGACCTGCATTGCCCTGTCCAGCTGCACCCAACTCTGCCTAGCCTCCAGCTTAGGATCTAGGGACCAGGCAGAGATCTGCATTGCCCCACCTAGCACCACCCAGCTCTGCCCAGTCTCCAACTTTGGACCTAAGGTAATCTCATCAAACTGGGAGAGACAGAAGCCTCCCCCCCATGCTGGATCCCACGCAGACAGGTCAGAAGTAAGAGGCAGACTCAATAGTCAGCAAGCCAGGTGAGTCCAGATCTGATCCACTCTCCTTCCAAAGTAGGCCTGGGGCATCTGCCCCAAGCTGTGAGTAACCCTATCTGCCTATGCTGAGAGCAGAGGGGAGGGGCTAGAGACCAAAGCTGAAAGGTTATGGGAACAACCTCAGAGTGAGTTTGGTTCCTTATTTTTACTTTTTGTTTGTTTGTTTTTTGTTTCTCTTTCTGTTTTTGATAACGTTTTCATACTTGCTTTGTTTCTATTAGTTTACTGATTTTTTTCCTATTCTTTAGCCTTCCTGTTTGTGTATGGGAAGAGTACATCAATAGGCAGGTTTTTGTTGGACTATGTGTTTGTATGATTATCTGTATGCTTTAGCTTTTAAAAAATCTTTTCTGTCTTTGTGTCTCTTTTCATTTATTTGTTGCTATATCTATCTGTTTTACCTCTTACTCTTCTCTCTCTCCACCTTCCTCTTACCCTCCTCCTTCTTTTTTCCATTCTTTTCTTTTTTATTAAATCATTTTGCTTCCAAAGAGCAAACCTATACCCCCACTACATGAACAGATTGTAAGGCAGTGGGAAGTGGGTTCAAGGGTGCCCAAACACCTGTTGTTGGATATTAGGATCTGCAGATAGATTTTTGAATCACAGCTCACCCCCCCAATTAAATCTCAAAACTGCAAAAAGTACTGCACATAACTGAAAGTCCAGCTTCAGAATTGAACAAGGCCGGAGGATCTGCATAAGGAAGAATAGGAAACTAAGCAAACAGAAGTAAAAGCAACCCCACCATCCCTGAGCAACAGAATTAAAGAAGAGGGAGACAAAAAGTAGAAGGGAGGACAATCTACACAAATGAAGAAAAGCCAAAAGAAGAATGTGGGTCTCACACAAACCCCTGGGAGGTCAGACACTGAGAAAATAGACTTCAAAATGCAAACAATGAAGAGTCCACAGAATGACTGGTTTCAAACTACAAACCCAGATATCAAGACATTAATAGAATAAAAATAATTGAGGTGAGACAAGAGGAAACTAGGAAGGAGTAGATAACTGAGATAACAACAGTAAAGAATACTGTGAATGAAATAAATAGCAAACTGATAAGCTTGGAAAGCAGAATTAGACAAGCAGAAGAAAGAATCCCAGAGCTTGAGGACCAAGATATAGAACTAACCCAAACTGTCAAAAACATAGAAAAGAAGTTTAAAAAGACAGAACAAAACCTTCAAGAGATGAACGATTATTTCAAGAGGCCAAAGCTAAGAGTAATTGGACTTTCCAAGGCAGAAAGAGAGACAGAGACCACCCTGGAACAAATATTCCATGATATTATTCACAAAAACTTTCCACATTTCATCAGTGATGCAACGATTCAAACACAAGAGAATCAGAGAACTTGGCAAGACAACAAATGAGAAAACCAAACCCTAAACACATCATAATTCACCTAAACAAAGTAGGTATAAAGGAAAAAATCCTAAAGGCAACATGATAAAATGGTCAGACTACCTACCAGGAAAGACCAATAAGAATAGCAGATTCATCTACAGAAACACTTTAGGCTAGGAAAGCTTGGACCCCAATCTTCAACGTTCTCAAAGATAAACAATTGCAACCAAGAATAACCTACCCAGCTAAGCTAAGTTTCATCAGTGAGGGATAATTAAAATCTTTCCTAAACATTCAGTCCCTAAGAACTTACACTGCCTCTAGATCAGCTCTACAAGAAACACTTAAGAAAGTATTAAACACAGAAGAAAGGGGGAAAAGAACAACAGTGTTCTTTACAAGAGTGCAGGAAAAAGATTGAAAATACACATGAATTAACCAAAAAACCAAAAGAAAGAAAACAAGCAAGAACAACAACAACTCTATAAGAGCCTCATGACAGAGATAAATTCTCACATTTCAATAATTAGCATGAATGTGAATTGCCAATGCGCCAATGAAGAAACACAGAATGGAAAAATGGGTAAAATATCATGAGGCAACAATATATTGTCTCCAAGAGACTCATCTCACCAGAAGGACACACAAAACTCAAAGTAGAGGATGGGAAACAAAATTTCAGATGAACGGAACACAAAAGAAAGCAGGAGTTTCAACCTTAATATTAGACAAAATATCCTTTAAACTATCAAAAATTTTAAAATGTACAGAAGGTCACTATATAATGATAAAATGTTCACTAAATCAGCAAGAAATATCCATCCTAAACGTACGTGCACCCGACATAGGAGCACCAACTTTCATAAAGCAGCTTCTAGGCAAACTTAACAAACATATTGACTCTAACACTATCATAGCTGGGGACTTTAAAGCCCCACTCACCACCCTAGACAGATCATTGAGACAAAAAATCAGCAAGGAGATCTGGAACCTCAGTGTGACTCTTGACCAAATGAACTTGATACCTACAGAACAGTCAACCCCAAAACCACAGAATGTACATTTTACTCATCACCACATGGAATGTACTCTAAGATCTACCACATCCTTGGCCATAAATCAAGCATAAAAAAATTTCATAAGTTTGAAATTCTGCCATGCACCTTCTCAGATCACAGTGGAATAAAAATAAACATCAACACCAACAAAGTTCCCCCCAAGCCCATAAAGATATGGACAGTAAGCAGCATGATGCTAAGCAACTCTTGGGTCAACATGGAAATCAAAACAGAGATTAAAAGATACATGGAAACAAATAAAAATGAAGAAACATCTTACCAAAACCTCTGGGATGCCATGAAATCAGTAGTAAGAGGGGAATTCATATCTCGACAAACACACATGAAGAAAATGGAAAGATCGCAAGTTAACAACCTAACAAGACACCTAAAGAAGCTGTAAAAGCAAGATCACCAAAACCCTAACTTCAGCAGAAGAATCCAGATCAAAATAAAAGCCCAAGCCAGGTTTGGTGGCTCAGCCTGTAATCCCATGCCTTTGGGAGGCTGAGGTGAGTGGACTGCCTGAGCGTGCAGGTTTGAGACCCACCTGGGCAGCGAGACCTCATCTCTACAATAAAATCACAAAATCAGCCAGGCGTGGTAGCACATGCCTGTAATTCCAGCTACTTGGAAGGCTGAGGCGGAAGGATTGCCAGAACCCAGCAGGCCGAGCCTGCGGTGGCCGGGAGCGGCCACTGCACTCCAGTCTGGGTGACAGAGTGAGACTCCAACTCAAAAAAAAATTAAAATAATAAAAGCCCAAACCCGGGACATAGAAGACAAAAAAGATAATACAAAAATCAGTGAAATAAATATCTGGTTCTTTGAAAGGATAAACAAGATTGATGGTTCCCTAGCTAGACTGACCAAGAAAAAGAGAGAAAAACCCAAATAAACTCAATCAGAAACACAAAAGATGAAATCACACTGACCTTAAAGAAATACAAAAGATTATCAGAGACTACTATGTACACTTGTATGAAAACAAACTTGAAAACCTAAAGGAAGTGAAGGACTTTCTGACATTACACAACCTTCCCAGGTTGAAACAGGAAGAAATTGAGACACTAAATAGATCAATAACAATCCAGAAAATTGAATATGTCATAAGAAAACTACTTACAAAAAAGAGCCCTGAAGCAGATGGCTTTCCAGCAGAATTCTACAAAACATACAAGGAGGAACTGATACCAATCCTACAGAAAGTATTCCAGGCAATTGAGAAATGGAACTCTCCCCAAATCATTTTGTGAAGCTAATATCACACTGATACCCAACCAGGTAAAGATCTAACAAAGAAAGAGAACTACAGGCCGGTATCCTTGATGAACATAGATGTTAAAATTCTCAACAAGAACCTAGCAAACCAGATTCAACAACACATATCAAAATCATCCACCATGACCAAGTAGGCTTCATCCTTGGGATGCAAGGCTGGTTCAACATTCATAAGACCATAAACATAATTAAATACATCTACAGACGTAAAAACAAAAGCCACATTATTATATCATTAGATGCAGAAAAAGGTTTTGATAAAATCCAGCACCCCTTCTTGATAAAAACCCTTGAATATCTAGGCACAGATGAAACATACCTCAAAATAGTAAGAGCCATCTACAAGAAACCCACAGCCAACATATTCCTAAACAGACAGAAATTGGAATTATTTCCCCTGAAAACTGGAACAAGACAAGGATGCCCACTCTCACCCCTCCTACTCAACATAGTTTTGGAAGTTCTAGCTAGAGCAATCAGAGAAGAGAAGTCAATCAGGGGTATCCAAATAGGAAAAGAGGAAATCAAGGTACCCCTCTTTGCAGATGACATGATTCTATACCTCAAAAACCCAAGAGAATCTGTCAAAAACCTCCTTGTACCAATAAAAGACTTTGGCAAAGACTGAGGTTATAAAATAAATGTGCAAAAGACAATCACATTTCTATACACTGATAATAAACAAACAGAAACCCAAATAAAAAAGTACAATTCTATTCACAATAGCCACAAAAAATTGAAATTCCTTGGCATCCTCCTAACCAGAGACGTGAAAGACCTTTACAATGAAAACTACAAAACACTGCTCAAAGAAATCAAAGATGATATAAACAAGTGGAAAAATATTCCATGCTCATGGATTGGAAGAATCAGCATTGTTAAGATGTCCATTCTACTTAAGGCAATCTACAGATTTAACACAATACCTGTCATATTGCCAGCAATATTCTTCTCAGACCTAGAAACAACAATACAGGAATTCATATAGAAACATAAATGACCACAAATAGCCAAAACAATCCTCAGCAAAAAAAAAAAAAAAAAAAAAAAAAAAAACAGAAGTATCACACTCCCTGATTTTAAACTTTATTATAAAGCTACAATAATCCAAACAACCTGGTATTGGTACAAGAACAGGCATATAGGCCAATGGAATAGAATTGAGATTCCAGAAGCAAAACCTCAATTTCTCAACCAATTCATCTTTGCAAAGCCTCCACCACCAACCATTGGGGAGAGGCGAACCTATTCAGGAAATGGGACTGGGAAAACTGACTGACCACATGCAGAATTGATTTTTGTGTATGCAAAAATCAACTCTAAACGGAAAAACAAAATCATGAATTTTACAGCAACTGGATGGATTAAAGTCTATGATACACAAAAATCAACTCTAAACAGATCAGAGACGTAAACATAAAACCTTGCTGGAGACCAGCTCCAGCCAGGTTCAGGATACCCCAAAGGTGGAGACGGCATCGGTAATTGGGGGGGAAGAAGAGAGAAAGAAAGAGACTGGACTCCAGTCTAGTGCAGAAGGGATGTGTGTCATTGGGAATTACAATGGGTCTTTTATACACAAAGTCAGATGTGGGAGGGGCGTCCCCCATCCACCAGAAACCTTAATCCATGAAAACTTAATCAATGATTGCCTTTAAACCCTTTTCAAATGATAATCTTAAAATCCCATAACAAAGGATAACCTAATCTGTGACTGACATATTCTATAAACCTTTTTCATCCTAAACTGATTGATTTATGCCAAGTTAAACAATTCTATAGAAGCTTAAGTATTTACTTTACAAATGAAAGTGGCCCATCCCAGAATGTTTGGAATGTGGCCCAGTCCAAAGTACACAGTGGGCTACCTTCAACTAACCCAGCTGCATTCTTTCAACAAAATGGCTGTCTTCTAAAACTGTATTCTACAATTTATACCTTCAATAAATCCTAAGATCATGACCCAGAAGCCTGTGACCAATACTAAGTCTCTTCGATGTGACACGAGTTTGAATTATAAGTTGTGTGAAAGCCAAAACTGTAGTTTGTGGAAGAATGGGAGCAATGAGCTTCTAAAGTTAGCTTGTGTTAGTCCCGATCTCAGAGTTTCTATGTTTTGAGCTCACAGGAGCTTAATCTGGCTAGTGTTGAGTAGAAAGGGGGAGGAAATGGGGTAGATAGCTCCCGAACGCATCCTAGTGGTCTTGGGGTCAACGGCCCTTCCTGATCCCTAACGCTCAGTGGGCCTCTGTGGCGGGCTCCCAACAAAACCTCAACTTATAAGAACTTTAGAATATGCAGGAGACACTCCTATGGAAATTGAAACTGGCAACCAATTCCTGATTCCCAAGTGCCCATGCCATAAGAGATAAGTTAGACAAGGGGGCCTTATCAAACTGACAAGCTTCTACAAAGTCAAAGAAACCAACAAGACAGCAGGGAGACAGCCCACAGACTGGAAAATAATATTTGCCAACAGTATGGCTGACAAAGGCCTAACATCTAGGATCTACAAGGAACTCAAACATGTTGAAAAGAAAAAAACAAACAGCCCCATTACATTGAGGGCAAAAGATATGAATAGACACTTCTCAAAAGACATACGAGCAGCCAACAGATACATGACAAAATGTTCAGCCTCACTAGTCACCAAAGAAATGCAAATTAAAACTACACTGAGATACCACCTAACTCCAGTCAGAATGGCCGTCATTAATAACTCAAAAAATAACAGATGCTGGAGATGATGTGGCAAAAAATGAACATTTCTACATTGTTGGGGAGAGTGTAAACTAATAAGACACTGTGGAAAACAGTGTGGCGATTGCTAAAAGTTCTACAAATCGACCTTCCACATGACCCTGCAATCCCCCTACTGGGAATATGCCTGGAAGAACTCAAATCACTCTATAAAAAAGGTACTTGCACACCCATGTTTATCATAGCATTGTTCACAAAAGTAAGAACATGGAACTAACCATGCTCCCCATCAAAAGAGGACTGGATAAAAAAATGTGGTACATATACATAATGGAATATTATGCAGCCTTAAAGAAAAACAAAATCATGAATTTTACAGCAACCTGGATGGATTAGAGTCTATAATACTGAGTGAGTGATCTTTCACAGAAGCAAAGAACTGTGTATCACATGTTCTCATTCATAAGTGGACCTTGAAAAACTATTGTAATACCATAAGAAAAGGAATGACAGTAGCAGGAAACTGCAGGGTTGTTAGGGGTTGAGGAGGTGGGATTGGCAGCAGTGGGAAACTGCCTGGGGAAAGGGAGTCATACCTCATCAACAAGAGTACCTGCACAATGAATATTTGCATACTAAAACCTGAATTGTACCCCACAATTTTAAAATAAAATTTTTTTTTAAAAAATGATCAGAATCTTCTACAGTGGGATTTAAAATCTGCCATCTGTTTCTACAAAACCAGAACTACTATGCTCGTTCTGAGAAGTTCCTTGTCCCAGTGTCATGCAAAGATTAGAGTATGGTCTTTTCTATCTCAGCAATGCCACTGGGAAGTTAGGAAGAGAAGCTATGGGATAAACTTAACCAAAATAACTTTCTGTTTGAGCTTAGCTTCCAAAAGCCATAACCCTTTGCATTGACTTTAAAAGTTCTATAGGTACTTTCTGTGTTATATTCATAAAGTTTAACTCCCTTTACTGCAGGAAAGAGAGTTATAAGTGTTGACTAGATGCACCATCCTGCTGTTTGACATTTCGTGTGCACTGTATGTTGGCTTTACTTGCAAGCCCTAAAATAATAACAACTATGAATCATAGGAGATTTTGAAGTTACTTAGACTTCTTCAGAAATAGCACCCTTGCAAACTTGGATGGGTAGATACATACTAACTACAAAATAGTGGTATCTGATTAAACTACATAGCAACAAATGGAAAGATTAGATGAATATTTGAAGATGTTTGTTTTATCATGATTCTCTGAAGAGGAATGGTAACAAGAATAGCCATCCTTCCCTGTTAGTAAAGAACCCAGATTTTATTTTAAGGATGATTCAAAAGTCAGATAAAATTTAGATATGGCTTTGATATTTTTAAATAGGATGAATGCTTTTTAATGTAGCTCTAAAATATAGTTAAAAGATTGTTTTAACTTTAAAGAGTACTATTAGAACTGCATTTTAGGGGTAGTCTAATTTATGAACACAGAAGAACATTCTGATATTCTCAAAATTTTAAGGAATCAAATTTATAGAGAGATGTTATTACTGATAATGACAGCAATTTATCTTTGGAATAAAGTTTACAACAGACATGAAGTTATTTTTTGTCTTTATTGCCTCTTTACACATCAGACATAATATGAATTAGAATTAAGTGCTTTAATAGCTAATTCGACAGAATGCCTTTGATAATTATTTCACTTAAATTGAACACCAACCGCTGTTTTCCTAATTTGTACTAAATTTCATAGCAAAGGAAGGAACTCGGGAATGAGGCTGAAATACACTGAAGAATAAATTCTTATATATATCTTATATATATATATAATGTTTTTAAGGCATCTTCTGAATTCTTCACATATAGTATTTATTTAATTGATCCTATTAACAGCCCTTTAGAGGTCAGAACTCTGTCATAGCCAATAGCCAATGGACTCATTAAGTTACCACAAATGTAGGCTAAACCTATAACCATCTAACTCAATGCTTCAAAATTTAGGATTTTGGCATATTCTGTAGATGACATTGTTGTGGGCGCCTAAGACGTCTAAATATTTATCTCAGTAAATTTTAATGTTGTTTTCACACTTTTATAAAAGCTGTAAATTTCACTTATAAATACACACTCATAGAGAATAACTATATATAAGTGTTAGGGCACACAAACATATTTTTTAAATTACTGATATTTATATTAATCATGAAGAAAGTTGAGTAAATCTGAAGGAGAAAAAAAAACTCCTTTCCCATGATTCACTTCTAGCTATGTAACCCAAAGAAATAAAAACATATGTCCACACAAAGCTTGCACATCCATGTTCAGCATTATGCATAATTTCCAACAAATGGAAACAATTCAAGTATTAACAGCAAGGTAAACAAAATATAGTATGTCCATACAATAGAATATTATTTGGCAATAAAGAATAATACATCCTAACACATGCCACTATATATGAACCTTGAAAATTTGAAGATATGTGAAAGAAGCCATAAAAGACAACATGTTGTATATTTCCATCTATATGAAATGTCTAGAAGAGACAAATCCATAGTGACAGAAATAGATTAGTGATTCCAGGTACTAGGGGATAGGAAGTAATTTCTAATGTGTTTTGGAGTGATAAAATACGCTGAAATTAAATAGTAATGATCATTGCATAACTCTATGAATACTGAATACTTTAAAAATACAAATCTTATGGCATATGAATTATGTCTCAATAAAGCTATTGTAAAAATATATAGGGATGATCATATCTAGAAGAATATAAATTTGCAAATTTGCAAAAGCAACATACATCATCAAGAAAAAAAAACTACTAACTACAGTCATGTGGCAGATAAAATTAAGAAAATTGTCATATGTATCCAGTCTAGAGGTTATTATCTTTTAAGGAAAGATAATTAATAATCAAAAAAGAAAATTCATGAGATCAAATCAGCTTTTACAGTCAAATAGTTGCAAATCTAGCTTGAAATGTGCTGGTCATTCTAATAAACAATTTTAAAACGTTATTTATTATCTTTATTTAACATGACCAACTTTTCATTGTAAGTGAAGAAAAATTGCTCCATGCAAAAATTAATTATTTTTCTTCCCATAGGTAAGTATATTTAAAACAGGCACATATAAAATTATGTGTGACTCTTTGGGATAGGTCATGATGCACAAGCAGAGAATTGATATTTAGGGGGTACCATTGGTTTGACAACACTAGTTGTTAAAACTGTAAAATTGTCTTCAGCAGATGGTAAATAGACTCTGCCTCTAGCCTTTAATGCCTCCTGACCTTGTTGGCCCAGACTTTATCCTGAAACCCTAACCACAGACTTCTGTATGAAGCAACTACAGGGTTGAAAACTTGGTCCCCATACAATACCAATTGTCTGAATTCTGAATATAACCTCTGTTAAAAATAATAACCTATGAAAGCTAAGCTAATAGAAGAATAGGACATATAGTTTACTAATTGCTTTCATGAATTTTTTATATATAAAAGTACATTCTTATTTCGAATGAGACAATACTTCACAACAAATCACAATTAGAAAAAGACTACATGCCGAGCTCGGTGGCTCAGCCTGTAATCTCGAGCCTTTGGGAGGCTGAGGTGAGTGGACTGCCTGAGCCTGCGGGTTCGAGACCCGCCTGGGCAGCAAGACCTCATCTCTACAATAAATCAAAAACTCAACTGGGCGTGGTAGCGCATGCCTGTAATTCCGGCTACTTGGAAGGCTGAGGCGGAAGGATCGCCGGAGCCCAGCAGGTTGAGGCTGCGGTGGCCAGAAGCGGCCACTGCACTCCAATCTGGGCGACAGAGTGAGACTCCAACTCAAAAAAAAAAAAAAAATGCATATTATTATGACTGAACTCCTTGACATATCTAACACTTTTTTCCTCCCTATTTCTTTGATTTTATACTCTTTGATTGTCTTTTATTTTTTTTAAAAAAATTAATTTTAAAGATGTGGGGTACAATTCAGGGTTAGGTATACAAATGTTCATTATGCAGTTACCCTTGTTGATGAGGTGTGAACCCCCCCAGCAGTTTCCCACTACTGCCAATCCTGCCCCTCCTCCCCTGACAGTTCACCACTACTGCCAAACCTTTTTTTATAGTATTATGATAATTGTTCAAGGTCTGCTTATGAGTGAAAACATGTGATATCAATTCTGTGATAGATGACTCAGTATTACAGACTCAAAGTTATTTTATTTGACTTAAGGCAACTTAGCAATCTCCATTTTGTTGCTGAGTACTTAGCAATCTCCATTTTGTTGCTGAGTAAAACATTGTTCAGAGAATTGTCTGGAGTTGACTGAAAGTTACTAAATTATTTAAAGGCAGAATGCGACTTAAACCTATGTCTTCTGGTAGAAATCTCCTTTTTTATCCTACCATATTCTGATTAAGACGAGTCAAATAGAAAGCAAATAGTGTTAGAGTATACAATTTTTAAACTAAGAATTAAGAGACTCTTTTTTCCTCTTTGCTAATTATTACCTGTAAGGCCTTAAAAAAAAAAGACAAAGGAAAGGAAAGAAAACTTAACAATGAAAATCCATAAAAGGAAATTTATAAAACCAGTTTCACTCATAATAGCATAAAAAGGAATAAAATACTTAGAGAATAAACTTAAACAAGGAGGAAAAATATTTGTATACTTAAAACTATAAAGTACTGTGGAAATAAATTGAAGAAGAAACAAATAAAAGAAAAAATATCCTGTGATTATAGATTGAAAGACTTAATATTGTTAAGATACTAATACTACCCAAAATGGCATACATATTCAATGCAATCCATATCAAAATTCTGAGGACTTTTTTTACAGAAATAGAAAAATTCATCCGTTCATGCAATATTAAAGAACTGAAATTACCAAAACAACTTTGTAAAGGAATAAAAACGTGAAAATCTCACACTTGATGGCTCAAAACTTGCTGTAGAACTACAGTAATCAGTGTAGTAATAGCATAAGGGCAGACATATAGAGTAATGGAATAGAATTGAGAGTCCAGAAATAAATCCTAGCACTGTTTGGCCAATTTTTGACAGGAGTGTCAAGACCACTTAATGAGGAAAAGAAAAGTCCTTTCCATAAATGGTGCTAATAAGCTAGATATTGGTATGCAAAAATAGGGAAAGTGAACTCTTTTCTTAGAACATCCACAAAATAACTCAAATGGATCAAACATCTAAAAGTAAAACCTAGAACTATAAAACTCTTATAAGAAAACAGAAAAAACCTCATAACATTAGATTCGGTAATGATTTCTTGTCTAAAAGAAGAGGCAACAAAAGAAACAAAATAGATACATTGAACCACATTCAACCTAAAAACTTCTGTACAGCAAATAAAACAGTCAATGGAATGAAAAAGCACCTACAGAATGGAGAAATATTGCAAATCATATATCTCATAAGGAGTTGATATCTAGAATATATAAAGATTCCTAGAGCTTAGCAATAAACAAGCTATCTCGTCGAAAAAATGTCAGAGGACTTGAACAGACATTTTTTCAAAGAAGATATACAAATGATCAACAAACATGTGAAGATGCTCAATATCACTAATTAAGGAAATGCAAATCAAATGCAAATCAAAGTCAATATGAGATGCCCATTAATACAAGAGTGAATCAAAAAACCCGTAATTATCTTTTGGAGGGCAGGCCGCTTGTAATGCAGGCTTCGCCCAGCCAAGTAAGTGTTCTAGGATTCCACCAGTGTACCAGCTAGCATTGTTGTGAGAGGCTGCGTTCAGCTTCAGTGAATTTTTTTTTTTTTGAGATATTTTTCCAACATGTTTTCTCATTTCATGATGGGTGATTTAAGAGCATATCTGCCCATACCATGCTGAGTGTTCAGCAGTTTTTGACCAAAAACAATGATGTGACCTACATGCCCCACCCTCCCTATTCATCTGATCTCTCCCAAAGCAACTTTTTTTTTTTGTTTCCCTGGATAAAAAAATAATCCTGAAAGGGAAATATTTTGCTGATGTCGACAGGTGAAACAAAAAATAATGAAAGCACTAAAAGGCATCAAAATTGATGAGTTCAAAAACTGTTCTGAGCCATGAAAAAAGCATCTCGATAGGTGTATTGCACCAAATAGAGAGTACTTTGAAGGCAAATTCTGGGTTTTGGGGGTGCCCCTCGTATAGCTTTGTAAAAACAACAACAGCAAAACAACTGTTAGTGAGAATGTGGAGAAGCCAGTATATTTGTGCACTGTTGGTGGGAATGTCAAATGGTGTAATCACTATGGAAAACAGAATAGCAGTTCCTCAAAAAATTAAAAATACAATTACCATATGGTTCAGCAGTTTCACTTCTAGATATATTTCTCAAAAAGTTAAAACAGGGACTCAAACAAATACTCTTGTTCACAATAACCAAAAGGTCAAAGTAACTCAAGCATCTATGGAAGGATGAATGGATTAACATGATGTACTATGCACATACCATAGAATATTATTCAGCCTTAAAAAGGAAGGAAACTCTGACCACACTGCAACATAGATAAAACTTAAAGACGTTATGCTAAGTAAAATATAACAATCACAAAAGATAATTATTATATGATTCCACTTATATCAGGTACCCACAGTAGTCAAAATCATAGAGACAGAAAGTAGAAGAGTGGTTGCCAGGGGTTGGGTGAACAGAAATGAGATATTACTATTTAATGAGTATAGGGTTTCAGTTACAGAAGGGGAAAAAGTTCTGGAGATGCATGGTGGTGATAGTTGCACAATAATGTGAATGTTTTTAATATTACAGAATTGTACATTTAGAAATGGTTAAAATGAGAACTTTTATACTATGTATGAAGGAGGACCCCAAATATTGGAATTTATTGATAAAAATTGTTTTTATTCTTACATATTTAAAGTTCGGTCACCTTCAAAGTACTCCTGTTTGATGCAATACACCTATTAAAATGCTTTTTCCACTGCTCAAAATAGTTTTTGAACTCATCAATTTTGATTCTTTTCAGTGCTTCTGCCAATTTTTTGTTTTACCTCTTCCACATCGGCAAAATGTTTCCCTTTGAGAATTTTTTTTTTTACTTGGGGAAAAAGAAAGAATTGTTTAGAGTGAGGTTGGGTGAAATGGGAGGATGGCGCAAGAGGGTCATGCCATTTTTTGGTCAAAAACTGCTAAACACTCAGCATGGTGTGAGTAGATGCATTGAACTACTACAGGTTGTTCATGTGAATCAACCATCACAAAACGGGCAAATGCATGGAAAGAATCTCAAAGAAAAAAAAATTTCCTGAAGCTGAAGCAGCCTCTCACAACAATGTTGGATAGTATATCGATGCCAATGGTTTTCTAGAACACATACCTAGTGAGGGAAGCCTGTACTTACAAGGCCTGCCCTCCAAAAAATAATTCCAGTTTTTTTGGGTCCTCCCTCTTATATTTTGTCACAATAAAACTCATTTTATTTATTTATTTATTCATTCATTCATTTATTTATATTATAAATATATGGGGCTCAAGTCAGAATTAACTACACAAGCAGGTGTAGTTGTGCAGGTGAAGTTTAAACCTCCAACTGGCTCTCACTTACTCTGATTTAGGACTAGGTACCTTTTGTGATGCTACATGTCCAGTCTCTCCCTCCCCTGGCAGTGTCCATTGACTGCCAATCCCTCCCTTGGGCTAATGTGATTAATGTTCAGGTCCCACTTATGAGTGAGAAAATTCAGTATTCAGTTCTTTGTTTCTGTGATAGATCACTAAGTATGATGGTTTCCAACTCCATCCAATTTGCTGTGAATTCAATGATTTGGGTTTTCTTTTTAGCTGCATAATACTCCATCATGTATACATAACACATTTTATTTATCCAGTCTACTTTAGATGGGCAGTGGGGCTGGTTCCATGTTTTTGTTATTGTGAATAGTGCAGTTATAAACATACATATGTAGGTGTCTTTTTGGTAGAAAGATTTATGTTCCTCCAGGTATATTCCCAGGGGAGGTATTGCTGGATTGTGTGAACGGTCAATTTTTAGTTTTTTTAGGAATTGCCACACTACTTTCCATAGAGATTGAACTAGCCTGCACTCCCACCAGCAGTGTAGCAGTGTTCCCTTTTCTCTGCACCCTCACCAGCATCTGTTGTTTTTTCTTATTTATTGATGAGGGCCATCATTACTGGATTTAGGTGGTATCTCATTGTGGTTTTGATTTCATTTCTCTGATGATTAGTGAGGCTGAGCATTTTTTCATGTGTCCATTGACTTTTTGTATCTCTTCTTTTGAGAAGTGTCTATTCCTTTGCCCATTTTTTTATAGGATTATGTTTGAGTTTCTTGTAAATTCTGGGTTAGGCCCTTGGCAGATACATAGTTAGCAAATATTTAATAAGATAAATGTTAAAGTGGGTAGGATAGAACTTGCTAACTCAAAGATGATACCATCAGAAAATAGAGTTCAAGAAATATCTGGATAAATATGCTTGTGATAGGTCCATCACTAATCACTTAGGGAAACTAGAATAGTAAAAGCTATAGGTAACACTCTGAAGTTCATATCCGATGAGATCCTATATTTGTCTATTACAGTTGCTATAACAGAATACTGCATATCAGGTGGCTACAACAACAGAAATTTTTTTTACTCACAGCTCTGGAGACTAGAAGTGCAATATCAAGATGCTGAGAGGCTTGTTTTCTGGTGAGTTTTCTCTTTCTGGTTTATGGAGGGCTGCCCTGTCATTTGCTCACATGGCACTCTTGGTATCTCTCCTCTTCTTATAAGGCCACCTATTCAGTTGAATAAGGCCCAATCCTTATGACTTTATTTAACTTTACCTCCATAAAGGCCCTGTCTCCAAATAATTGAGGATTAGGGATTCGACATTTAAATTTGCAGGGGTAGGAGGACATAATTCAGTCCGTAGTAGACCCAATGTACTTTTACAACCACTCCATAACACCATTGTCAAAGGGAATTTGCTGATCAAATTGTAAAAATTCTTAAATGATCAATCTCACAAAACTATTATTTGATAATAAAGTAATCATGATAGTGTTGCCAACTGAATAGAAATTTGAAGTGAGTAAACTAGTTGAAAATACAGTGTGCAGTTGCTCTCTTGGGGAAAGTATAAGCTCAATTATTCAATAAGGAAGCACAGAGCGTGGCACCTTTGCATAATAGCACATCCATCAGACCAAATAACTGAATTTTCATCCATCATTTGATGCAGTAGAAATAAAATTGTTATAATAGAACATCAATGTAGACTGCTTTAAACTAAATGCTTCATTTCAGTAAACGTCTGACTTCTATGATTCCATCTTATGATGTAATAACATTATGTGTGGTCGAAATTCTATCCTTCACATATTCTCTCTTAATTAAAGTTTAAGAAGATTTGAACAGATAGACAAAACAAAAGCGTTTTTCAAACTCACAGACTGCATATGTTAAGCACATTTTTAGTCTTTGCCAATTTTATATTATCCAGCTTTCAAGAAGTGTGGGCTAGTGACTTGCTGGTCATATTTTGCCTCATCTGAGCCACCTAGATCTGCAATCCATAGACACTGGCTCTCTCTTTGTGATATGTCCAGATTTTTTCTATTTTAAATACTTAAAGGTTCTAAAGCTATCATATAACTTACCCATCATTATTATATTCCAATATCCTAAATATTTGCTAGCTGGGCTTAGTCAGTCATGAACATTTTAAACAATTGTTAATCTACTTATAAGAAGACATACAATACAAAAAAAGCTACATTGTCTAATTGGGTTCTCACTACTGTGGCAAACAAAATATTTTTTGAATGATTTTTTAGGAGAAATTTTAGAAAATTGTTATGTGTTTATATATTGTGTTATGTATTATTATTATTTTATGTGTTTATATTTAAAATATGTGTATTTTGTAAGCAAGATAAACATGATCCAAGATAAAACTTTTTAAAAATTAAAATTGTAGAGTATTGATAATAGGTTCTTGCTTATTAAATAATTGATTCTTTGGTTCCTAAGAAATTAATCAAGCCTTTTGGAAAGTTCTCTTATCTAATAAATATCGAAGTATAAACATTGTACAATGGCAGGCAACTTGGAGGTACTCAACAGATAATAACATTTATAATAAAATAGAACTATTATATTGCTGCTTCATCTATTCATGAGTTATGATTTAACTAAAATAATTTTTCACTAAAAATTAATATAATTCTTGCTGGGCATAGTGGTTTACTCCTGTAATCTCAGCATTTGAGAGGCAGAGGCAAGAGGATTGCTTAACCCCAGGTGTTCCAGACCAGCCTGGGTAATTGGTGAGACCTTGTCTCTACAATACATTTTTTAAAAATTAGCTGGGCATGGTGAGATGCACCTGCAGTTCCAGCTACTTGGAAGGCCAAGGTGGAAGGGTCACCTGAGTCCTACAGATTGTGGCTGTGGTGGCCATGATCATGCCACTGCACTCAAGTCTGAGTGACAGAAAGAGATTCTGACTCTTTAAAATATATACAATTCCTGTCTTGAATCAAAAATCATTTAACTCATAATTTGAGAATGCCTACAATGTACAAATCTCAGCAATATCTCCAAGGATGATTTAGTGCATCAAACAGTGGTTTCAGGAAGGATTAATACCAAAACAATACTTTTATTCTGTTTACAGACTTTTTGGAATTCTATTTTCCCTCATATAACATAAATCCAATTTACATGACTCACAAGGTAATATTTTGAGTGCGTTTTTTTCTTTCCTTCTATGCTCCATGACCAGCACTAATACCAAATTATTGCTAGTATCTCTTTCTTTCTCATTTGGTACTATCATTGATGAAAAATATTAAAGATAAAAAGAGATCTGGTCTTCGTTTCTCTTGAAGAGTCTTAAATTTGTCTCACTATTCTTCACCATTCATTCTGAACTTCCTGAAAAAGAAAAATAGAAGTGGTTGGTCAAAGGTAAGAATATCACATTAGGAAGAAGTTGTGCCCACTTAACTCTTTTTTGTTCACTAGCATTTTATGTACATCAAAAGAAGAAGAGAAGGAGAAGGGAAACGCAATAAGAGAAGAAGAAAAAAGAACAAAACTGCCTTCTCTCAGCTGTGGTAGCTTAGTTTAAAATTATAAGAGTTGACTCTGCTCTAGTTCTTCTTAGAGAAATTGCAATTGGAGATAAATGAGGAACAAAATGGAAAAAGTCTCTCTTCAACATTATGTTTTTTAAATGATTTTCCCAAAGATTTTCAGCTTTCCTTTAAGAAAGAATCAGAGTTAATTGATTCAGATAGTCATTTTTGCCTATGGGATTAGAATCAGGTGGACCTAGATCATCTTCTTAGTTGAAAACCTCAAAAGAAAAGATCTGGTGGTGGTTGACTACAGATAAGGTCATGTACTGTTTGACTAGTGGTTTTTCTGCAGTTAATGGCAAAAATTTATTATAATTTCGTCAAACTCAGCACTATATTTTATTACCACACTAAAATTATTTTCAGATATGCTAAAAAATTCAAGAATGTTGCTACTGGAATTAAAATGCAGTTTACAATTATTTGATCCCAATCTAGTTAGCTAGAATTATACACATATATTTATCAATTTGGAGACCGATAAATCTCAAGTACAGTAAAATAGTGTTAAATCACTAAAATCAATTATTTGGGTCCATTTCAGTGAACCATATAACAGAATTTGAAAATGAAGTACAGTGTCTGTCTGATGCCATTTCATACAGACCAACTTAAAGTTTGTTTTATTAGGAAACTGATCATAATTAGGACGCTGTGGAGCACTTTTGAATAATGGAACATAAGTAAATGAATTTATCATTGTTAATCTTTGAAAAACATGAATGTGAACTCAGACAATTACGTATACCAAATTTGAAGTTGATAATAAAAAAATATTTATTCTAAAAATTGTGCCTCAAGGCATGGCTCCATCCCCACTGGGTTGCTTCATGTTAATATCACCTTTCTTCACAATGCCCATAAACACAAGTCCTAAGGCAGATCTTCTCTTGGTTTTATTCCTTTCTTTATAGTATTTTTGAAAATACTTTAAATGGGCTTACGTATACCATCTACAAACTAGAAACAATAATATTTGTTCCTTTTGTTGTTGCTCATAGGGAATAAATGAAGAATGAAGTGATACTATGGAGAATTCCAACAAGGATTTCAAAAAGTTGATAGGCCTTCTCTCTGCACAAAAATAACCTTCCTTCAAAATAGTAAACATGAATTGTGAAACAAATTTAAAATTTACAAATATTAACTAAGCATTTCTCTATGTCAGATATTGTTATTTATGACTTGTGTAAAATGAATAAGGCGGGATCCCTTTTCTCAAAAACTTTACCACATAATAAGGGAAGTAGATAAGTAAATATAAAGTAGTAAATTTTGGAGCTGTGGTGAGGCTCCAACAATATAATGGTCTGGTTAACTTGAAAGTATAAAGAAAGAACATGGTAAGAAGTGATATTTAAATAGCATCTTGAAAGATGATTCATCAGCTTATCACAAAAATACAGGGGAGTATGTATATACAAAATGTGGTGTGGTATGATTAAAAGTGAAAGTACTTTTTGGTATTGTGTGTGTCAGTGCTCCTTTGGTTGCAAGTTATAGAAATACAGTTAAAATGAGCTTAAACACAAAAGGGAAATCGATTGAGTCAAATAACCAAACTACAAAAAAGGCAGAAGTGGCCTTTCAGACAGTGAGATCCAGAGATAGAACTTCTGTTAGAACTCTGTGTCTCCATCTTTCTCTCTGATCTAATTTCTGCTTTGTTATATGTTTGTGGCTCTTTATTTTTCACTGCTTTTTCTACATAAGAGAGGACATAATCACTGGGAATCAGAGAACCACATTTTAACAACTCCACCAACCGACAGAAAAGATTTTTTTTTCTTCTAGTCCCAGAATGAGAATTTCCAGGGAAAGACTAAGAATAACAGGCCTAGTTTAAGTCTTGCAAAAGAGATAAACTATAATAGCTACAACAAGATAACAGATGCCATAGTTACAAAAGTAGGCCAGGGTCAGATCATTAAGAATCTTATTTGCTACACAAAGAAGTCTGAATTTCAGCCTGTAAGTTAAAGGGAACTAACAAAGGGTTTTAAACAAAAGTATGATGTGTTCTGATTTCCACACTTAGAGCACAGAGGATGATGGAGTAAAGGGAGAGAGGGCAGGGTAAAAGTTAGGCGGTGGTTGGAATGATCTGTGTATGAAAAGATAATGGCTTGAACTAAAATAATAGCAGTGGTAATGTAGAAGAAATCAAACAGAAATTAGCACTCATTGGTCATAGGTGTTTGAGAGGGAAAATTATATAGAATGACTACAAGATTTCTATTTTTGGTGCTAGGTAAACAAAGGTACCATTAACTAGAATAAGAACTAAACAAAGAGAAGAGATAGAAGTTTATTTTGAAGGTCACAATCGAAGGTCATTTGAAGTATCAAGGTTATGTCCAGTAGAAAGTTGATATCTAAGTTGATGGCTCAAGAGAGACGTTGACTGAGGGAAGTGTACAGAGTTTGGGAACACCCTCTCAGATATGGTAGCTGAAGTGATGGAGGGAGCTGAGGTGGCCAGAAGCATATATAAGATGAGAAAAGAAGATAAAATAGTCAAGACTGTAGACTTAAAAGGTGTGTATGATGATCTTGCAATGTGTTCACTGAACTCTGTTTACCCAAATCCTCTTTTGTTTTTCTACTTGGGGTGGGCTAGGAAGTTTCTTGCTAGAGTTGGAGGGGAAATGGGAGCATCTTGCCTACATCAAGAAGATACACATTTAGTATTTGATGATAACTATTGCCTTGTAACATTGTTCTGAGGGTGCCAATAAAGCAGAAGATGGTTTTAGCAGTTGCAGGATATGATGGCACTCTCACCAAGTTCTATAGATTCTGATTCCTCATAGGTTGTTAAAGAGAGGCCTGAACTTCTTGGTCAGTCACAGCTGGATATATATGTTTTCCTAAGCTTAGATGTCATGGGGTTGATTTCCAAACAAACAAAAAAGTTCACACTTATAATTTTTATCCTACACAAATATTATTGGTTGCCGATTATTTGTTCTAAATATGTCCTCCAAAGTACTTACTTTGGATGTTCAATACATTTCACAGTAATCTTTGAGAAGATAAAATGATGACCTACTTAATGAGTGAGGGTACATCTTTGAGAAGATAAAATGAGGACCTACTTAATGAGTGAGTTTCCTTATATATCATGACAATAGGCAAGAGAATTTTTCATTTAACTTTTAAAAGTAACAATAGAAAACATTGACTTTATGGTATATAATCTATTTAATATCCTCCATCTTTAATACAAAACTAGTATTAGTCAGGATTACAGATGGATTTTCCAACCCTTCGAAGAAAATCATATGCACATATATTTTGGAATTCTTGGTCAACTTGGATTAAATGAAATATATAGATTAAGCTATTTAAATTTCTCCAGTCTAGTTAGTATATGCAAAGTAAGTTGGTGCAGCTGAGTTAGTCACAAGTTCAAGCTGACTCTTTTTGCATCCTTATTAATCAGGCTAGGATTTCTGTTTTATGAATGTAAACAGAGAAAGGTCAACAATTTCGCTAGGGGCATGTTCCAGGGCATGGGAATTAAGTGAAAAGTCATCTTCATTCCCTTGCTGAACTAAAAACAGCCTCAATCCTCAATTTTGAGTTTTAGATAGTGTGGAATGTGCTGTATTCACAGAGCAGATTGTTTCTGAACAACAATGAAGGTCATTTATTACAGGATTGTCAGCCAAGTTTGCAATGATTCTTTGATTAGTGAAAAGTGGTTTTGCATGTTATGCCTTGGGATGTTTCTTCACTGGTTTGTGTGTGTGTGTTTTTTCCTCCAAAAGGATTTTGTGGATTGTACTAAAGCTCCACAAGAGCATTTTTGGCATGAGATTTACTACATGATGTGCCAGAGGTAGTCCACAATAAAGCATATAGATCAAATTATTATAGAAAGTTTGTGTCTTTCTCTAAAGAATAACATGTTGTATTACTTTAAAAATCCTCATGAAAAACAGCAGAGGAAGTTTCACGGAGTTCTTTCATTCTTAATGTTTAGGAATGTCACCAATTTGAAAAAGATTTCAAGTCAGTTGGGTGAGTTTGTTGCATTTTAAACTTTTGCCACCTCAGCCTTCATGTACCACAAACCCATCTTGGTCTCTTAGATACATCAAAACATGAATTATTACTTCTTTGTTGTAAGAAACACAAGACTTATAGGGATCAGCCAAAAGGATTTCAAATGAATGCACTTCTCAGCTACGAATCTGTGTAATAGCTTTAGACAATCTGTTTCATTGGGTCAGATAATTAAGTGTGGCAACTAAGAAATATGGTCTGTCTTTTGAGCTAGGATATAATTCTCTTCTCACTTCAAAAACTTTGTGTATTTATTTAATTATCTGAATTCTGGATATTTAAAAGATTGCAGGATGTGGAAACTATACCTAAGGTCACCCAGGACATTTGAAGACCAGGGTGCTCATTTGTTCATTAATTTATTTGCTTAACCATTGAGCCAATATTTATTCACTCATTCTTCAAGCTAGTCATTATACTAGATTCTTGAAGTATGCCTAAAGGTGCAGAGAACAGGCCAGAAATGGTTCCTGTCCTCTTGAAGCTTATAAATTGGCAGGCTCATTAATGAACATATCCTTTCCCTAAATACTTTGAGTATGCTCTTCTCTGGGAGGTCTCAGCTCCCTCTTACCCAAATGGTTCCCTCAGTTTTGCCAAAAGCATGCTTCCCTGGCATTCTCAGCACCAGTAAGCACAACCCAGTAAGGACAATTGCTGCTTTCCCATGGAAATGGTTTCTCCTATCTTTTGATATATTGCTCATCCAATTGTCCTTCCAGACTAGTTCCCACAATTGAACCAAGACTTTCCTCTTCTTTCAACAAATCTTATGGAGTATTTGATATTTCTAATTATCCCATAAACCTGACAATCTGTTCAACAAAAGTCAGATCCTCTCCTTTCCTCTCCTTTATGAAGAGAGGAAAGCTTCTAAAATATATTTCCTAAACTTTTGATTTATACCACCAACAGCAATCGCAGCAAAAAGATATAGCCCACTTATGACAGAACCGTCACTGTTGGGATACAAAAAGACAGAAATCATCACGTCTGTCCTTAAGGAGTTCAGTCACTAGTGTGTCACCTATAATTGTTCCTGCTTTATGCCCTCTTATATACCAAGGTCTAGAGCTTACTGGTACTCTGATTATCACTCCCACTAGGTTCTTATAGCTCAGCTGACCACTGGAATTTAGACATTTATTCCAGGACGCTGCTTTGGAGACATATCTGATTTCAGAAGACTTGGCACTCAAGTTGGCAATAAAAGATAGTTGAACCTGTGTGCAATTGACCAAGGGAGATCCTGTAGGCATAAAGACACCTTACTTATCAAAGGGTAATGACTTACTTATCAAAGGCTCTAGAACTGGCACGTATCCCTAAGCCTTAGTAGGCTGAGGGTAGGTCATCTATATAATTCGTCTACTGAAAGCAAGTCTGAAGTATTCACTTATTTAGTATCTGCCAGAAGCCTGGCTCAGTGATGGGAATTAAGTATTAATTTATACAATCTTAAGAATTTTTTAAAACCTAATTTGAAATAATTACAGATTCTCAAAAAGTTGCAAAGAAATGTACAGAAAGGTCCCATGAATCTTTCACACAGCCTTCCCCAGTGTCAGCTCCTTACCTCATCATGCTATAAGACAAAAACCAGGAAATTAATATTGGTGCAATCCACAAAGCTTATTCAAAGTTCAACATTTAGTCATGTACTCATTCATGTGTGTGTGTAGCTGTATGAAATTTTATCACATGTGTAGTTTCATGTAACTACCACCATAATTAAGACATTAGTATAAATTTCCCTGAACAAATTCCTATACATGATAGATAAAGGGAAGCTTTTGTCACCCAAGAAAGCAGATTCAAGATCCCAACCTACTTCAGCTTTCTGGTAGTGACTCTAATTCCTTAATGGTGCTGATCTCCTACCCTGAAACTAGCCCTTTTGACTGGAACTTGTCTAATATGCCTGGTTCTTACCACTTCCTTACCTCAAGACTGAAAACTGTTCCCCAATACCCCCAAGCCATTCTCAAGGGCCATGCTTCTATTAGGACAGACTCTATGAGCCCTGATGTTGTAGTTTACTTGGCTGAAAATATCCCCATCACCTGGAAACTGCTGTTGACTCCACCACCAGCTCTAACTCCTTGGATAATGATGATGTGGGTAATATTAACGAGATCTGCCAGCTTTTAAAGTCTGTTATGTATCAGACTGTATACTAGGATCTTTCAATTTGCTAAATAATTTATTCCTCACAAAAATTCTGTGATGCAGGCATTGCCGTCTCCAGTTTACAAATGAGGAAAACAAGACTCAGAAAGGTTAAGCCATTTGTTCAGAGTCTATGGCTAGAAGCTAGATTTAAACTCAGTTTAGCTTACTCCAAAGTTCTGTTCTCACTCCTAGGAAATACCATGATACAGGACTCTACTTAGGGGGTTGGCCTTTCTGTTTTAGGGTGATCAATCTTCCCATGTCCCCTGGGACTCTAACAGTTTCAACTGAGACGTGCATCCTAGGAAACCTCATAGTCTCAGAAAACTCAGGAATGTTGGCCACTCTCTCCTGCATAAGAAGAGCCTCTTTCTCTTTGTGGTACAACATGGCCAGGCTAGTAGTAGGGCTAATGTAACAATAGCCTTTGAGGCCACAAGTGGTCCTCCCTGGTGTAACCTAGGAAAGATTAAAGTCTTCCAGCCATTCAACCTCAAGAGTTATCCAATTTTGATACTACGGTGAGCAATAAACTTTACACTGCCTTGGAAAGGAAATAGAGATGTATTGGGAAGCAATTTCCATTTACTTATATTTTTATTTCTTTACACTGACATTTTGGCTCTTCAGTAATAAATCAAAGGGAAAGTAAACTTCATCTGAGCGCTATTTGTCACTCTTATCAGTCTTCAAATATGAAGTCCTTGGTGAAAAGGTCTAGTCCCGTTTTCTTGTTTTGTTTTGTTTCGTTTTGTTTGTCCCATGCAAGGTAGGGGTTCCTGAATGTTTTGCGACAGAAGCCATCTTCAGCTTCTGAGCTCACATGCTCCTGGGATTGCTCATGACTGAATATGTCCTCAGCTGAGCAGCAGAGGCCGGCCCATTTACCAAAAAACTATTGAGGAGCTTCAGAGCTCCTCACCTGCCTGAGTCCTTTTGAAGTCCCAGAGAAAGACTTCAATAGTGTGTTTATGTGATAGAACATATTTTTAAGCCTTTATAAAAGTAAGACACTTTAATCTCAGTTGATTAAGATTAGTGTCTCTTTCTAAGCCCACTACTCCTCCACCACACTTCACCTCCCATGGTTGGCTTTAGCATGACTGTGACTATATTTTGCAATCTGGCTAAGAGGTTAAGTTGAAAATGTGCATATTGAGTGAAATGTGGTAAAGAGTTTTGGAAAGTTTCAATAAAAGTGGAAATTGCAAAGGGCTCTATATTTTATCTCCTTTAAAATTTATAAGTTAAACACATTTTCAAAGTCAGGTTAAAGTTAATGGAATAGTAAACGGGATAAAAAATATGGGCAAGAAAATCAAGAAAAATGATTATACATGAGAAATATATTGTAACAACAAAAACTCACACAATATCAAAAGCAGTAATTTTTTATACAAGGGGATCATTTTCAAATAAAAGTAATAATGAGTATTTGGTTTGAGAATTCAATGAATGAAAAGTAAGTCATATTAAAACCTTGGAGGGGAGATTTTAAATTACCTGCTAATTGGAACAATATGAATAGAGACAGAGATGATAAAATTCTCAATATACTACAAGACAACAAGAACTTCAAAAAGTTGACTAATGCCATTTGTCAAATCAAAAGTACTTTAAGAGTAGTTAATTCACAAGAAAACGTGAAATGCTCTGAAATAGCTCAGCTAATACAAAAGAAATTGTACCAAAAAACCTCTATAAAGTTTCTTTTATAGATTTTTTTTACAACTTTGACAGATATCTTAAATGTTCACATGATATTGCTAATACCCCAAATTATGAATCTAAAAGCTTTTCAAAAATACCAATACAAAAAATGCAAACTTTACACAGTCATGCTAAAGGAAATAATTAATATTTTTCTGTTAAAAATTTTTTTCTCTTAAAAAAATTAAACATAATTGTTGTCATATGAAGAGGAGACCAAAAAGTATGTAGGGAAAAATATGTTTGTAAGAATATTATAGAAGTGAATCTAGAAGTTAATTAAAAATAATTTTTTTTTTCTGAATTGGGGGTGTTTGTCAGCTTTTAAAAATAAGATTTGTTTAACTTTTTTCTTTATTCTAAATATTTATTTTTTTCTACATAATTCCATAATCGTTTTCTCTGAAGTAGATAGGGTTTCTAATAGTATAGGCTCCAGATCCAAAAGATCCTATACCTGCTTTCTCCTCACTTAAAACATCTGAGCTTAGTAGACTCAATCAACCAGCCTGGCCTGGGCCACCTGTGTGTGCACAGAGTTAGAATTAATCTCATATCACTAGACCTCCTACTTCCTATTTTAGGCACTAACTTGAGAATTGAAACTGCTCAAGACTTTGCAATTATCAGTACAGAAGTCAGAAATTCTCCACAGCAAATTTGGAAGTATGTGTATTGGTTCAGAGAAATCCAGTACTTCTTTTTCTCCTAGTACATTTTGGTCTCTGTTTTGTTTGTTTTTATTTCTTTTTCTGTAAATTTTTAGCCTAAATACTACTGGCCCCCAAGAGCTGTATTTACCTTTTATTAATTATTTGCATGCATTTAGAAGATTTGAACAGTAAGTAAAGTTTTATAAATTTGATTGAATGGATTTTGTAGAATCAGCTGCTTTTACTTTATAGTAGCTTTCATTGTAGTAGATCCAACCAGCCACATTAGAACTAAAAAAAAAAAAAAAAAATCCCTATACCTAGCATATCAAATAGGTGCACCAGAACTACTCCATTTCTTTCACTTCAGGTCATCTGGTTCTTCATTTGGCCTAGATTCTATTCATGTATCTAGAATGTCAAGGAGTGTGGCAAAACTAGATTCTATGGTATAAAAGACTGAAGCAAATTAAAAACACTATGAATTGGTTTATTTTAAATAATTTTATTATTTTTGTGGGATAGCTAATTATTTACTGGTATTAACAATTGAGTTTATTTAAAACATCTTGCTTTATTTATTAAAAACAGTTCAGGTCTTATGACATTCAAGCAATGATCAAGTTATGACTTAAAATCCTGGTTTTATCCCAAATGTGTGACTTATGATTTCAGAAAGTGTGGTGGAATGAAAAAGGTAGAGGAGCCACACCTCGAGGTAGGAGACTGAACTTCCAAGAATAAATGTTTTAATACAAAAAAGTTATAGCAGGAAAGAAAATTAATTATAAAATATTTAAAGCAGTCATTGCTGTTAAGTCTGCTTACTTTGGAAACTGGAACACCGGACTGTGAGTCAAACAGACCTCAGTTCAAAAGCAATCTGTTATGGGCAAATTATTGAAACATCTGAGCCTAACTTCCCTTGTGTGTAAAAATGGCATAATGATATTGATCTCATAAAACTATTGAGACAATAAACAAGAAAAATGTACACAATAGATGAAAATAAATGGAAACTACTTTTAACTTGTTCAAGACAATGATTTTTAAAAATAAATGTAATGTGCATATTGCTATCGATATAAAATGCCTTCTATTGTTTATTATACTTTGCCAATATACAATTTTTAAATGATTAGGATGAAAATAAATTTTGTGGAGGATCTTTCAAGATATATTTGTCAGAGAACAACTCCAACTTCATAGAAGGGAAGAAATAAACCCTAATCATTCCATAGAATTCAAATGTAGACAAGACAACTTATTACTCACAGCATAGCCAATATAAGGAACATCAGTGCAGTGGTGCCAGATCCCTGTACCTAAGTCCCACGTGTGACACTCTGGACTAGGTGGACACTATACATACAGTGGGTTGTACTGCAACTGAGGAACCCAGAGCCATGGTACAAGTAGTTATTGAACAAGTTGCAAACAAACCAGTCCCCTCCACCCTCCACTAGGGAATGAGAAGTTACACGGAGGTCATTCTGTGGTCACCTTGATCTGCTTCATAGACTGTGTGACTATGAAGATTGGTCTATTAGGAGATGGATAAACTTTGTGGTTTACACATATAGCAAGAATGTGCAGGGACAAGCAGGGCCCATGTTGAACTGCTTCCCCTAACAATGCTATTTTCAATAAACAAAAATCTTTTTTGGAAATTAAACACTAACTGTAAATGCTGCTATTCACATACTCTAATCTGGATTCAATAATCTTAATTATCTCCTAAATCTAGAACATTCCACCTCTTTACAAATTAAAGTTTCTGAAATGGGAAGAAACTACTTCCCTTCTCACCCACGTATCCAGAATTATCTAAATTATTGTAAAATATCCTTACAATACAAACCAAATATTTTATTTAGGCATTATGTTATTCTTTAGCATCTACATATATTTTTTCAGGTGAGTTTCTGCCTCAATATTCTATTCAGTCACAGGAGGATATACATACCAAATTTATTTTCATCCTAAAGATAACACAAAAATAGAAAAATTCAGCAGCAATCTACAGAGCATTAACACTTCAAAAAACAAGTATCTTGATTCCTAGGTTTTCCCATTGCCCCGTGCCTTTGTGTGTTGTTGACAACCAGAAAACACATTTTTTTCCCCTGCAAAGTTACTACAAGGCAGCACTATGTTTAGTTTCTACAAAGCAAAAGATAAAAACAATTTATAAGATCATGCTAAACATCATTTAGCACCATAGATGTGCAAAAGATCAACTGCCTGATACGATGTTAAATATACTTGAATGTGGTCCCACATCGCTGTATCACTTTGCCAAGTTTCCGTCGGAAGTGATTTACAACAAGCAACATATTAAACCCCCATAAATAGTCATTATAATGTAAACACTGAACACTATTGTAGCAGTGAAAGCAATCTCTCCAAAATATATAAAACAGAAAACAAATCCTTGAATTTCATCTCAGGGCAGAAGGTGGATTTGAATTTGAAGAGATGCCAAATGGTAATTTTGGGCACAAATATTTCAGACAAAGCTGATCTATTATGAGTAATAACAGCATATGTTAGTTTCTAAGTCAGTTTGCATATGTCACAGGAAGCACATCCAATTAGCATGTGAGGCCATTTTCACTTCAGCAAAGTTATTAACAGTAAATCATAACAAAGCAGGTATGTTCAAATTATACATACTACTTAAAATACACATGAAAATTTTACACAAAAGCAGTAAAATAGCTAAAAAGAGAATCTTAAATGAGTTAAATCAGCAACTTAGCTTTCTTTCTTTTTTCCCTGCTATTATTATGATTATTATTTCTGTTTTCTTTTCACATAGGCAGTTACTATGGCTCTTGACAGTTTCCTTTTAGCTAGCTAAGCCTGGGAGGATTAAAGAAGACATTTGGCCTTTACGGTTTTCTGTGTCTGAATGTGTATGTCCTGAGGAGAAAAGGAACTGTGCAAGAAGCTATTAAGCACCAATGAGCGAGCACGGATTTGGAATGCCTGAGTTATGTTCACTGAAACAGATGTTATGTCCCAGAATTCCCCGAGCTGCCTCAGGCTTTTGCTGGTGTCAACCCTGTGGTAAATGGGTTTTCATAATGAATTTACTGTTAATTCTCTCACACACACAAACCATCAGAATCACATTAAAGAGCTGACTAAATGCCACCAAGGCTCAGAGCATGACTGTCTTTTGTTCACTTGAAAGAAGCACTGAAGAGTCCAGAATTTCAAATCGATCATTCATGATAGTTTTGGAAGAGTAATAGGCCTCCCAGTGGCTGGAAGGGGGCAGATATTTTAGGGGGTTCCTGAGCATCATTCACTAGGGCAAGACTCCTTTGTTTTTCCAAATACAGTAAAAATGATTGCTCTTATATCCAATGGTAGATATTTTAGTGAACTAACCCAATTTTGTAAAGTTGCTTTGTTTAGTCATTTCTCTTCTAAAAAAATGCTTTAGTAAATAAAACAGAAAACTTTGGTTGGAATAAATGACGTATATATATTCATTCAAATTGCAGCATGCAATGTATTTGGCCCCCTTAAATTGTCATTATAATGTGAACATTTTAACAGTGTCTTGAGTTACCTGTTCTCCTTTTTTAAATTTGTTTTTCTTTAATGTACCTTTTAATTCATTACCATGGAATGCAGTAATGATATCCCGGACAAAGAATTTTGTTAATACATTTATGAGCTAGGGCAGAGAACTAATTGTTTAGGTTACATATTGGGAAGAAGACGATATCAGGTGGGGAAGGAGGGAAGAAAAAGGCAAAGAGTGAGGCACATGCACAGCCTCTTCACTTACACTTACCTCTTCTCTAGTTTTATAATAGTACCCACTTTTCCTACTCAGTGGCTGAGACTGGTTGAAATAATAATTTTATGTCTGTGTTGCTGAGATATAGCTGGACATCAGAACTTTCTATACCTACAGCTATACCATTCATCCATTCAACAAACATGAATGATCAACTGCTATGTTCCAGGAACTGCTCTTCTAGAAACTGACAACAAAGCATTGAACATAGCAGATCTGCCCTCATAGAATTTACCATTTGGTCTGAAAGACAAATAATGAAGATAGAGAGGTGACGGGTATAGAAAGAAGATGAATGCATGGATAGATAGATGATAGATGATGATAGATAGATGATTGATAGATGATAGATAGATAAAGAGATATAAAATCATGTTATGTCATTAATGATATCACATAGCATAACTATTATGAATGCATGAAGAGAATGGCTAGAGAGAGCCTGGAGAATTACATGATTTTGGATAAATATTGTCAGTGAAGCCTTCTCCAGCAAGATGACAAAAAAAACCTAACTGAAGCGAGGGAACAAGCCATATGATACTTCGATGAAGGAAAAAGATACACCTATCTTGCGTAAGCCACATTTTTTTCCTGAGGCAGTAGTAAAAGAGACTTACAGTTAAACCAATTTCTAACTAAGAGTGTTTCCTTCTAACTCTGAATGTGTAGTGAATTGTTTAATTGTCACAAAATCTTCCATTTCTAATATGCATGCCCTTTTAAAATGCAGCTTCACAATTCTTCCCATCCAGAGAAGTCCGTATCACTGTCCCTTAAATAATTGGGTTGATATATGACTTGCTTTGACTAATTGAATGTGGCAGAGATGACATTGCATGAATACCAGAGCCTGGGTCTCAAGATACATCTCAGCTTCTTCCCTTGTTCTCTTGTAGTAAAAATGCACATGGAGAGAGAGTTCCAGCAATCTTTGCCATCTCATCTGAGTTCATCTTCAGACAATCCCTCAGCTATGTGTACTACAAGAATGATCCTAGGTGAGATCACAGAAGACCCAATTAGCAAACCTACAGAATTTTGAAATTACCAATGTTTCAAGCCAAGCGTCAGGGTGTTGGCTACATAGCAATAAATAATGATATAGAAGCTGATACTGGATTTTGGAACTGACATAAAAACTATAACATAACATTGGCTTTGAACTAGACAGCAGACAAAGGCTGGAAGGTGGCTTATTAATGGAGGCCGGAAGAACATCTAGGAAGTGCTATTAGAGATGAATAAATGGCAACTCAGTTATATAGTGGCAGCACAACAGAGAAAAATATTGCCTGCAGCAAGTTGAAATATAGAAAATAAGCCAGGCTCGGTGGCTCAGCCTGTAATCCTACACTTTGGGAGGCTGAGGTGAGTGGATTGCCTGAGCCCGCAGGTTCAAGACCCACCTGGGCAACTTGGCAAGACCTCATCTCTACAATAAATCAAAAAATCAGCCGGGCATGGTAGCGCGTGCCTGTAATTCCAGCTACTCGGAAGGCTGAGGCGGAAGGATCGTTGGAGCCCAGCAGGTTGAGGCTGCAGTGACGGACAGCGGCCACTGCACTCCAGTCTGGGTGACAGAGTGAGACTCCCAACTCAAAAAGAAAAGAAAAGAAAAGAAATATAGAAAATGAGTTTGTGGATCTGGCTAAGAGAATATCAGTCAGTGTTGAAATTGCTATAGGTTCTTTTAGCTGCATCTGATAAGTTGAGGGAAAAGAGAGAAGAGCTGAAGAGAACTGGTTCATTTGAAAGCAAAATTTAGAAGAAATAAGGAAAAACTTAGAATTGCTGTGCTGAAAAATAAAATTTATTCACATATCCATCCTATAGAAGATTCTCACTGTAAGCAATGATCTTAGGGAAGTACTTAGGTATGTTATTATAAAACTCTTTACAATCTGGGAAAAACGTAAAGTGGTGGCTGACTCGTAGAATCTTGATTAGTCAAAAAAGCTTCAAAGAGTCAAAAGTGTGTTGTCCTTCAGAGGTATTTTATGCCCAAAGGAGACAGAGAACAGTCCCTAAAAGAATTATAGATGTCATTTTGGGGGCATGCTGTCAACTCCAGTAAGATTTACAACAATTTTAGTAGAATGGTACTAGCTCTTTGGACCAAAAGGAATAGAAACCAAGGTGGGGGAAGACCTCTGGGCTTTCAACTTTCTATAAAAATGAAAAAAGTAGTAGGCAGAGACTCAACTGCAAACACCAGCTAATTCTGATCAAAAAGTAAATACATCTTGGAGAGTAGAACCAAAGGGCCAGACAATAGAGCCAAGATCTAAAGCCAATAGATCAAGAACCACTCCCACATTCCAGAACTTGGCCCAAATCAAGGAATATCTTTTGCCCCCAGAGGAGGAGAAATTTGTGACATGTGTCCTATTTTCAAAATTGCTACAAAACTGATACTGCTATGTGCTTCTTGTTCTTGCTCTTTAACCTTTAAAAAAAATCTTAGAGTAGCTTTATATTTACTGAAAAGCTGCATAGATAATACACAGAGTTCCCAAATACTCTTCACTCAACTTCCCTATGATCATTTTACAAAATAATGAAGCATTTGTCATAACTAAGGAACTAACACTAGTACTATAGTGAAACTCCATAGTTTATTCAGATTTCATTACAATTTCTTTAACATCCTCTCTCTGTTTCAGAATACCCTGTAGGATACCACCATACATTTAGCTATCATGTCTTCTTAACCTCCTCTGATCTGGGACTGTATCTTAGTCTTCTTTTGCATTTTATAACCTTGACAGCTTTGAAGTGTATTTCCCAGGCATTTCAAAGACAAATTAAAGGTCTCTCAACTTGAATTTTTCCTCTTATTATTTTTTAATGGTTAGACTTCTCCAGTATTGCCAGGCATTTCAAAGACAAATTAAAGTTATCTCAATTTGGGTTTTCCTGATTTTTTGTTATGGTTAGACTGCCCTAGAATCAACCGTTTCTCCAAGGAGTCCTGGTGGCTTCTCCTGGATAATAGTATTAAAAACCAAGTTCTGGGATCTGTGTGCTCATTGCTCCATTATTACTTTGTTCAAAAGAAGTGTCTATTGTAGCTATTCTGTCCTTGTCTCACAGATATATGTTGAATGTGTGCCTGGAAGATCATTCATGTTTCTAGTTCACATATCTCATCATTAAGAGAAGCTACACCTAAGTAGCCTCAGTCCCAACCAGAGATTGATCATGAGATCTTGAACTTAAAGCCTGATGCTATCTTTGGGGTGAAATTTGAAGTCCTGGGATGCGGCATATTTTGCATATTGAAGGAAAGTTTACAATTTGTGTGACCAAAGGTAGATTGTTTGATAGATACAACATTATGTCCATACCTTGGCAAAGTGGTTTTGCTGCTTCTCCCAGCCATAGGTGGAGTCTACTTCTCTCACCCCTTGAAACTGGGCTAACCTCATGGAAGAAATGTGGTGGAAGTGACACTCTTGAGTTTTTGAGTTCAAGAGGCCTTACAGCTTCTACCTTTATTCTCTCCAAATCCTGTGACTACTAGGCTTGTGAAGAAAGACCATGAAAGCAGAGAGACGCAGTCATGTCTGCTCTCCCAGATGAGCCCAGTTCCCAGCTAACATATCAGTCAAATGCAGCAACATAAGGAAGACCAAAGAGACTGGCAGACCCCAACAAACCTCAGAATCATAAGAAGGCATAAATCACTAAGTCCTAGATTAGTTTGCTAAAAAGAAACGGATAATTAACAAAAACATAATTAACTGCTATAAAATCACCATTCTCTTAATCCAAATCAATTATTCTATAAGTTCCATTTACCCAAGTCAGGGTTCCTGAGGGGCAATGAAATATAGTAAATTGTAATGATGAGTTATTAGCTTGATTTTCCTTTATTATATCATAGTGTCTTCACAAAGACATATGGAATTAGTGCTTTAAAATAGTTTTATTGGTAGAAATTGTGAGAGCTGCCACAAGTTGGCAAGATATTTAGAGAATCAGACCTTTTCATAACCCTTCAGATGGCATCTTAGAGACGTCTGCTTACTCCATCTGAAAGTAGAGATTAGTTTTCTAGGAGAAGAAGGTTAGGAAACTACAGTGAAACTGTGATTAAAACTTGCAGGTTTAAATTATTAGATAGGGGCAGCAGCATTTTCATGAGTGAAATTATATTTATTTCAGATTTTCCTGAAGTCACTGAACCTATTCACCCTGTCCTAACCATGCTAGCCTTTTGAGTCCCTTGAAAATGCCAAACTCTTTTCTTTAACTGACTCTTAGGTTTTAAATATCTTTATATAGTTTTAATTTTAATTGATTATTCATTTTATTCATTCCTTCAAAAAACACATAGTGAATACAATATTTAGTAGGCCAGGGATACAACAATGATTACTTCATAGCCAGTTCCTTTAGAAGCATATAAGTGATTAATTACAGTGAATTATGGTCAGAGTGTAATAGTAGAAGAAAGAACAAAATGTTAGCAGAATGTAGGATGCATCTAACCTAATTTGAAAGATATATAATAAAAAATATGAATCCATGGTTTTGATGTTTGACTACTGCTGACAACTTTTAAGCCTCATACTTCCCTCTTTCTCTTCAGGCCCACATCTGGGCAAACTGGTAAGAAAACCTGGGTGTTTCTTCCTTTTGTATGGGAAAATTCAACCACTTCAGGAACTTCCCCCCAACTGCATAACCTGACCAACATAAAAGGTTCAAACTAGTCTCCTTTCATTATTCTCTCAAGAAATTTTTGGACCAGCTTAAGAAGCCCATGGTGCTCTTCCCAAAAAGCCAAATTATGTCAGTAATAAGCCTTTTCATATCCTCTCGATGTCTGTGTGGGATCATCAGTCTCAAACCAAATTTTGAGTGGAAGTATTCATCTCATCTCTAAAGAATAATCTCAGAACAAGTGATTATAGAGAGTAGTTTAAATGGCATCTGAAGACATCTTAAACTGTGTGCGCTTAGCATGTAGGGTTGTAGTTCTTTTTTCTTTTTATTTTTTTTTTACCTGATTTGCCCAGAAGCAGATCCTTGAGGGCAAGTAATTTCTCATTCTTGTATCCAGCATGGCACCTGGTACATAATAGATATTCAAATAATTTTTGAACTCATAAATGGTTTTCAAAAGTCTAGGAAGTATGGTTTTATGAAAAAGAGAGTTACCAAGTGTATGAAAGAAGAAAGAATCAATAAGAAGAGGATAGAATAGTAGCCATTGTGTTTGGAAATTTGGAAGTAAATGGTCATCTGTCCAGAACCTGTTAAAAGTGTGATAGACACAAAGATCAGACTGCAAAAGCCAGAGATGGACAGGCAGAGACAGCTAATGTCTACTCTTTCAGCAAATTAAAATAGAAATTGTTCAGGAAAGACTGAAGATAAATGGAGATGAGAGGAGAAAAAAAAAAAAAGGAAGCTTAGCATAGCTGGGCACAGTGGCTCACACTTGTAATCCCAGCACTTTGGGAGGTTGGAGCAAGAGGATTGCCTGAACCCATGGATTCAAGGCCAGCCTGGGCAACTTGGTGAGACCTCATGTCTACAATAAATCAAAAAAATTAGCTGGGTGTGGTGGCACATGCCCGTAGTTCCAGTTGTTTGGAAGGCTGAGGCAGAAGGATTGCCTGAGCCCAGCAGGTCAAAGCTGCAATGTCCCTGAGCATGCCACTGCATTCCAACCTGGGTGACTGAGTGATACTCTGACTCAAAAAAAAAAGAAAAAGAAAAAAGAAAAGGAAGCACAGCCTAATGAAGATTTGTTTTTAGATAGGGGATAAAATTACTTATTTTTTATAGGCTATAATCACATCCATTCTATCAAAAGAGATTTAAGATACTACAAAAGGAGAAATTAACTGACAGAGCCATGGCTAGAAAAACAAGATGAAAGTTTTTATATTAAAAAATGAAATTAAACTAACAAACAAGGTAAGGGAGAATGACAAATAGTAAATTTGACCTTGATTAGCAGAAAGGACAATTCAACGAGTGATGCTCAAACAAGTATATATGGACTTGGAGAAACATATAGATACATATTTCCAGGGAACCAATAGAAAATTGAAGAAGAAAATAAAATGCTTAACTATAATTCACTCTGGTAGCACTACACAGAAAATTTCAACAAAGTGTTGAAAAAAAACACATGAGGTTTTCCTGAAGGTGGAGGCAAGGTCATCTGTGAAAGACTCTTAGGAACAGAGTTTGAAGGGAGATGAAGGTTGTCGTTGTGACTCAGAATACTAGAAAATAGAAACAGTAGAGTAATTGAGCACAGATAAATGAAAGCCTTGACAATTCTGAAGGTCCACTTCAGAATAGAGAACTGGAATTTTAAGGGACATCAATTTTCAGAAATGTGATCCTCTTCCAGTCACTTCATTTGGATGCCAAACAACCTGGAGTCTGTATTCACTACAAGAGTTGGGATCCAGGGTCTCAAGAAAAAAATACAAAAATCAGAGACCCCTCCATTTTTATTCATACTGTAAGTGGTTTTTCTAACTATTATTATTCTATTTTCTTTTATTCTCTTTCTCCTTCACATTGCCATTGACTTGGTTGGGTTGTCCTGGGCAAGTGCAACATGAGAAAATACATAGTGAGGACCCCCTCACAGCTCCTCTGTGACCTGAGCTACAGAATATTATTGCCTAACATTCACTTTAGAAAAATCAATTTCTGATTTTTTGGGGATTGTGAGATGGAGTCCAAATATATATTTTATTAATTTTCAGGTCTTCTGAACATACAATGCACTTAAATCCATTATCTATGAAAAAGGAATCACTTAAAAAGTGGATAAGAAATAAACTACCACAAGCATGTTTCAGAAAATGAAACTGGAAGACATACATTCACACATCTGGCAGTAATTCATAATTGAATATCATTTTCTCTCTAGTTATGATAGTTTACATCAGCCTCAATCCCCAAACTGAAAGTAGCTGAGTAATATTGCTGGCACCATCTCTTTATTCCAGCTCCATATGGGCAGAATAAAAGGTTTAACTATAATTCACTCTGGTAGCATTACACAGGGAATTTCAATGAAGGTGTTGAAAGAAAATAATTACCCATGTAGCCTTAGGCTGGAAGGGAAATAGCTCCTCTCTTTTACGATGTGTTTCTAGTGGAAATGTGTAAGAAGCAACCTGGAAGATGGGACCATTTTCTTATATGACTACATCAATATCAGTTAGAACAGCATAAATTTGTAAAACAAGGGAGAGATTTAAATTTTTTTATGATAAAAGATATTAAGTACAAACACCAAGTCTTTGAAACATTATCGAAGTTCATTCAAGAATATGTAGAGCTGATATGTTTTAGATACTTTCTGGCCCTGGCATAATCATATTGAGCAAAATCTGTGGTGAATTTGACATGTTCCTTTGCAATGTGACATAACTATGCACCCAGTTCTTGTTACCTAAGAATAGCACTATAGGACTACTACTACATATCAACAATGCATTATGACTGAAGTACACGCTGGAACAGAGCAAGTAGTGAAAATGTAGGTGCTGAAGAATTAAAGTAAAGGGCTTCTTTCCAATACTGGACTAAAGAAAAGCTTTGTGAAAGTTATCCTAAGATTTAGGTTACAAAACTAATGGAATTACTGTTTTAAGATTCTCATTCTCAAATCCACCCCCAAAGAAGTCCTTATTTACTAGAGCTTGGGTGAATCTATTTGCATTTAGTAAACACCCATGACTATTCTGGTAAAGATATTTTAAGGATCACATTTCAAATAATATTCCAGAGGACTCTAGTACCATCATTTGATGATTTTAAATGATTCAACCTCTACTCTATTAAGCTAGACTTTTACTACCTCAATATTTTCATCGACAGGGTGAAGAGGGACAATTGGGGAAAAAAAGGGCTTACATGAGACAAGAATAAATGTCAATCCCATTTTTGGCAGTCACACTGCTATTCTCAAATTTTAATTCCAGAGCCAAATCACAAGGCATAGGTCCAAGCCCCAGGAAAAGCTGCTACGTGTGAAGAATTGTATTTGGTTTCATGAATCCCAATACTGATTTGTGTCACTGAGGGTGAGGGTAAGGGGGTGGGGAAAGGGGAGAAATTGATCATCCAGAAATGCCTGAGGCATATCACTCAGCCTTCCCCCCTAGCACCACTTTCCCCATTCTCCCTCCCCACCCCAACTGGTCTCCCAGCATTACATTATCATCCCCAATACTGTCCTGGGCAACACCCAAGATGTTCTTACCCATCCTTCCTCATCAAGATATATTGTAAGCTTTGTTCTCTCAAGTCTTTGGTGACAATGTCTTATCCTCTGACTAGATTAACTAAATCATCATAAGGCTAACACAGTGTGTCACAATGGCTTCCGTGGGTTTTTTCTCTCCTGTAATATTTACTCCAGTCCAAATAAATGACTAATGATGAGCACTTCAAGCCTTTTGAAAGACTGATAAAGTACTCCTCATAGATATTTGTACTCAGGGACATTAAGATACTCCTGAAATCATACCACTATAGAGTCAATTATGACAACCAACTTCCTCCTGAAATACCCTGTCAACCTGCCCTTTCTTCAACCTTTATTTTTATCCCCCAAATCCTTCCAGTGCACAGGTATTATATTCACTTCCCTCTGTTTCTTATTTTCCTCAGGCTTTGTTACCCTAAATTAAGGCATTCTTATGTAAACAATGGGTCCTTTACTACAAATTTAAGAAAATTGGAATCACGGAAATCTGAGGATATATAAATCAAGATGTAAGGAAATATAGAAAGAGAAGTGTTAAATATGGAAGTTGATGTAAAAGACACATACATGTCAGCTTAAAAGAAGTCCTATCTGTTCTCACTTTTCTAGCCTCACAAGGACAGAAATTGCATCAAAACCAAGAAGTTTAAAAAGTAGCTCTAGTAGCAAAGAAATAAAGATAGGATTCTAGTTTTATTTTTATTTATTTCATTATTGAGACATTTTATTTTTTAATTAATGTATTTCAATTGCTTTAGTGGGTACAAATAGTTTTTGGTTACATGGATGCATCATGTAGTGGTGAAGACATCCAGGCTTTCTCTTCCTCTCTCTCTCTCTAATTTACTTTTTTTAAAAACTATGTTTTCAGCCAGGCTCAGTGGTTCAGCCTGTAACCCCGCGCCCTTGGGAGGCTGAGGTGAGTGGATTGCCTGAGCCGCGGGTTCCAGACCCGCCTGGGCAGCGAGACCTCATCTCTACACTAAATAAAAAAATCAACCAGGCGTGCTAGCGCATTACTGTAATTCTGGCTACTCGGAAGACTGAGGCGGAAGGATCGCCAGAGCCCAGCGGGCGAGGCTGCGGTGGCCGGGAGCGGCCACTGCACTCCAGTCTGGGTGACAGAGTGAGATTCCAACTCAAAAAAAATAAACAAAACTATGTTTTCTAATCTAAAAAAAAAAAAAGAAGTCTGGGCTTTAAGTGTACCCACTACTCTCAACCTGTGCACATAGTACCCAATAGATGATTTTTTTCACCCCTTTCCACCTTCCCCCTTCTGAGTCATTTTATTTTTTAATGTATTTAATGTATAGATTCGTATAGAACTTACTAATTAGCCAATTTCTAAAAGTTTCCATAATACAAAAGGCTCCAAACAGGAAAAAAAAAATACTACAAATCTTTTACACTTACTATAGAGAATGGTCTTTATTATTTAGAACAGAAAGATGAGTTTGACCAAAATGAACTTCCTGTTGCTGAATCAATAGAAAATGAGTGAGGATTTTTATATTACAATTACTTTGAAATAAATTTTTTCAGAGAAACTAATCAATTTGTAGTAACTGAGTATTCTTTCCTTCCAAAAAATCAAAAAACAAACAAAAACAAAAAACCCAAAGTGGAAAGTTAGCAACAGGACTCTGCTCTGTGACAATTGGTAAAATTAAGCAAGTCTATGCTATTACTTTTGCTAAAAATGTATAATGGCTTGGAGAAAACTAGCTAATTCAATTCTATATTCTTTAATTAGATAGCTAGTCTTTAGAACCATCACCAGAATAAATGTCTCAGTTTCTGAATAGCATTGGTATATTTCAAACCAATTCCCAACCACATCACTCTTGTTTCACACCGCTGCCTTATCTGAATAGCCAGGTACGACCAGCCATGTCTATGCTACCTACAGTCTCTAACAGCAGAATGTTTTAACCAGATAGTTCATTATCAATTATCATGTTTTTAATGCAAAAGCATGACATAAAGTAAGTGAAAATAAAATTCCAGCAAGCATGTTTTTCAATTAGAACAAAAAGAAATTTTTTAAATGTCTAGGAAGTTTATAACTCCCTGCTATTGATTGAACTGTATCCCTGAAAAATTTATAGGTTGTAACCGTAATCCTCAATGTGACTGTATTTGGACAAAAGGCCTATCAGGATGTAATTAAGGATAAGTGAGGTCATAAGGATGAGGTCTTGATCTTATAGATACATTTCTGTTTAAGCCTCCACTCTTTTTTCATAACTGTACATACTAAGATAGATTTCAGTACTGAGAAGTGAGGCCCTGTTGTAACAAATACCTCAAAACTGGAACAGCTTTGAAACTGGATAATTGGTAGAGGCAGAGGAGTTTTGATGTGTGTGCTCAAAAAACCTGAATTGCTGAGAAGTGACTGTTGGTAGAAATGTCAATTAAAAGGCTATTCTGGTGAGGACTCAAAAAGAAAAGAGAGATGGAGAGAAAGTCTCCATTTTCTTGTAGAATACATAAATAATCATGACTAGAGTGTTGGTAAAAATATGGTCATGAAAGACCATTCTGGAGAGGTCCAGACAGAAATGAGGAACATGTTATTGGAAACTGGAGGAAAGCCAATTCTTGTTATAAGGTGATAAATAACTTGGCTGAACTGAGTTCTAGTGTTTTGTGGAAGGAAGAACTACAAGTGATAAAACTGGAAATTTAGCTGGAAATATTTCTGAGCAAAGCATTGAAGGAGTGACTTTGTTGCTCTTAATTGCTTTTAGTAAAGCATGAGGAGAAAGAGTAACTGAAGAGGGAATTGTTAAACAAAAAGAAACAAGAATTTGAAGATTGAAAAATTCTCAGCTTATCTGTATTACATAAAATGAGAAAGCTTGTTCTGAGGAGAACACGAAGGGTGTGACTAAACAACCATTTGAGAAGGAGATTAGTACGTGTATGAACCATGAGTTTAATCAGCCACCACAGCAGAAGCCAGGAATAGCAATGGGGTTATACAGTAGTAACACTGCTGGTTTGAACTGAAGGGGACAGAGACAGGACAAATTGAAGGAGGACTGTCAGATTTCTTGGATTCTACAGGACAAACCATAGAACTAATTGACTGTGAACATGCTTTAGTCTTCAAGAAAAGGGAAGAATACCAAAGGCAACTCAGAGAACATTGGTGCTGCCTCCTCAGTTTCAAGGGGTAGGGACACTGCCCCAGTTTTAATAGGTCAGACAGCCTCCAGTTGAAGCTTTAGGGATGGAACTGTCTGCAGATCTATTGGAGTGGAACCATCCTGTGGAGCCTTGCAGGCAGGTTTGCACCTAGTGAGTGAAAATGGTGGGGCCTCAAACCAAAAGGATTATTTTTGAGCCTTAAGGTCTAATGGATCTAACAGAATTTGCCTCGCTAGGCTTGGGACTCATCAATCCCTTGTTTCTTAATCCTTCTTTTAGGAATAGGAATGTCATTTCTATGCCTGTCCCACCATTGTATTTTGGAAGCATATAGCTCCTCTGGTTTTACAGGTTCACAGCTTGAGGGTAATTTAACCATACCTCTATTCTCATCCATATGTAACTTAAGTTGATATTTAGATGAGACTTTGAACTTTAGAGTTGATGCTGGAATGAGTTAAGGCCTTTGGGGCTCTTAAGAGGTAACAACTGTATTTTGCATGTCATAAGAACAAAAATTTGGGGGACCAGAATGCTACTGACTGAATTGTGTTTTCCCAAAATTCATATGTTGAAACCTCAACCCCCAGTGGGACTGTATTTGAAGATGGACCTATAAGAAGATAATTAAGGTTAAATGACATCATAAGGATGGGTTCTCATCCAGTAAGATTAGTGTCCTTTTAACAATAGACATCAGAGTATCAGAGTGGGCACACACATACTCTTCCCTCTCTCTGCCTGTAAGAGGATGTAGTGAGAAGGTGGCCGCCTACAAGCCAGGAAGAGAGCCCTCTAGAAACCTCCTTGGCTAGCACCTTCAACTCGAACTTCTCAGCCTCCAGAACTGAGAAATATATGTCTGCTGCTTAAGCTTTCTAGTCTGTGGTATTTTGATATAGCATCTGGAACTAACATACTCCTGGTAATCACCTTCCTACCACCCTGTCTAGGGTTGCAACCCTTGCCATACTTCCTAGAAATTCTGTGCAGTCGTGAAAAAAGAAAATGGCATGTTTATGCGAAAAATCACAGCTAACCTAGAGATGTCATGGTTCATTTTTCCATTTTCCCACTATGCTGCTTGGCCTTTTCTAACATATGCAAGGGTTAAACTCTGAAACACATCAAAAATACTTTCTTTCGCTTGGTTATAAGTTACTAGATATTACTTAAGTAATAAATGATATAAGTATATTCACTCCTTATTTGATTTAGGATTGTCCAGTTTAGTGTTTAGACATAAGGTTCTTTAGAAGCACAAGTTTATAGTAAATTTATTATGAGCTCATTATAAGTTCTAACACTTATCTAGGAGTTATGTAGGTGATTTATAACACTGTTTTCACTGACTTAGGATAAAGATTATCTTTAAAGTTTTTACTTAATTCAATAGTTAAAACTCTAAGTTAATATTTATAAAGTGGGTTTCCACTGAACTCATAATATACTAATCAGACACTTTTATGACAACTTAGCTAAAGACAGAAAACAACCTTGGGGGCCTGGGAAACATTACTAAAAACTTCTTTTGAGTTTTCTTTAGAAACAAGCACTACAGGATAAGAGAAAAGTAACGAAGACACCTGGACAACAAAGGCGATTACAGAACTCTGAAGGACATAAAACCCCAGAAGGAAGACTACTGCTAAACTTTCTGGAGACAGTTCAAGGACTGTAATTCGGGACTTTGGACTAAAACTATCACCTTTGGTCTTATGAATAAGACTCACTGTCTAAATGTTTACAGGGTTCTTGGTTTGTTTATTGCTAAGACCACTAGATGGTGGTAACTTGTAGAACATATGTACGTGAAGGAATTTTCTTTGTCTTGCCCCTTTACGAATGGTATAAAAGCTCTATGTTAACTAATATTAAATTGTCATCTATTCAAAAAACAAATGTCTGGTATATGATTTTCGTCTTTCACCTATTCGTCTCTCCTTCAGGAGATCTCACAACCTTGTGGGGCGAGACCCCACACTCAATGCATTATTTTTGCCACCCACTACAACTTACAACAAATGTACTTTAAATTTATATAGTTTATTTTCTGTCTCTCATTGTTAGAACATAAGCTCCATGAAGAAAGGGTGTTTTTGTTGTGTCTACAGCACCTAGAATAGTTTCTTATCTTCTTGTCCTTGGAAGAGTAATCTTTAAAGAGTTAAAGAATATTTAACTCAGCCTAGGAAATCAGGAAAGACAAATTAACAACAGCATAAAATAAAGAATCCAAACAAAAAGTTACAATGTACACATCCATTTAAATTAGAGCACAAACTATGTAAATCTGGTGAAAGAGGACTGTGTAAATGTAGTCTTGCAGCAAAAAGCACCCTCGTCAGCAGTCCATAAATTAAAGAACAATACCTCACAGTCCTAGGTTGAAATTTTGTAAGAACAAATTACCAGGAATAATGGATACATCCAAGAATTTGCAGCACATAATGCTCTGCGGTCAGTCCAAGAAAGCAATATGTATTATTTGCTTTGCAGGAGAGTAAATACTCTGAAATAATGGACACAAATCCATTTAAGCATAATAGTTATCATATTTCAATTTATTCCCATGTAAATTGGTAGTTACATGCTGAGTTAGTACAAAGAATTATAAAAAAAGATAATTAAATGCATTGAAAAATATAAAAATAAGTGCAGCATATTAGACTACATGATTTTTAACTAAAAATCTTTGGATTGCGAAAGTACCACTTAACTCCCTACTTGAAATCTGGCAACAAACTTACTGCCAAATAACCTGTCCCATATTGAATTAGATCATCATCCCACAGAATACAGACTATGCATTTCCAAGGTGTATGTATATTTAACAACATTACTCATATATTTTGGTAACCACTAAATGTCAAATATTATCCATACAGGGTATTAACACATTAATGTTTTCATTAAAAAAGAAAGATCTCTTTTCTCATTACATTATACATTTATAGAATAGAGATCTGTCAAATAAATTACGGCAAAGTAGTTCAAGTTAAACCTTATAACACTTGAATCATATAATCAGGGCAAATAACCTTTAAAATGAAAGACAAATGGTGAAATTTAAGGGCATTTAATTTGCATAAATATAATGTCAACGGTCTTCTCCTGGTTACATATTTTATGCTTAATTTATATATGTCATCTATTAGGTCCTTAGAACTCTTGTAGGTCAGTTTTAATTTTTTTCAGTTTTATTTTACTATAATAAGTATTATGGAAGCAGTTTATCATATATAAAAATAAGATAATCTCATTAAAAAATTCACTGTGTCTCTAGAAACATTTCAGTATCAGGACAATATTATAGTTTTTGTGTTGTCAATGCCTGCTTCAAAATAAATATTTATGTTTTAGAATCCTGTGTGTCTAAACTCACATTCAGCTCTTGGACTCTCAGAACTCAATTCCAAGGTTTTTCTCCAAGTTAACAGTCATTGTGACCTTGGTATGTGGGAGAAGCTTTAGGACAAAGGGCTTTATAAGGTGCATGGTTTGGCCTTCCTTTACTTTGAATGTAACATTAACATTTGACACCCAAGTTATTGGCTTTAAAAATCTATCCATTAAACTTTTACTGTAAACACTTAAATGCATTCAAATACAATGCTCAAACAATACTGTGTCAGCTTTATCAAGAAAATATAACAAACCATCCATCAATTAACTATGATTTTAATGTCATCTATGGTCCATAATCTCTAACAAGTTCGAAAATGCCTGCAGTGCATGAATTTAATTACAGGAATTGCATAGTAAAATATTAATTTATATGTAACAAAATATATTTTCTTTTGTTTTACTTTCCTTGACTCATGTTTATCTGGCAGTGACCAATGGATTAGAGATGGTGAATATCATCACCATCTCCCACTGGAATAATTTAATTGGACAAAGCAGAACAAAATTTCTTTCTACCTTTTCCTGGAACAGTGTTTAATGGAAATGTGAATTGGTCTCATTCATTTCAATCCAAATTAGTGATAAAGAGATAGAGGCTACCTTTGGGACGGAGACTATTCATTTCAATCAAAATTAAAATGGCTGAATAAGTTATGAGAAGTTGAGACATTTACTATTCCTCTTTCATTTTATTATATTTTCCTACCTAGGACTTAATGTTAAAATTGAGGACCATATAAATGTTTACCACACATTTGCTAGAAACCACTATAACCCATCACTTGGCGTGCACTAGAATTTACTCTTGTAGATACCAGAGAAATCTCCTAAATGACTGGTATTTTAGTTTTATTCAACCTGTTTCTCAAACTCACTTTAAAGCACCTGGCTTTTTCTTACATTGATAATTTCTAGGGCAGTCAAAACACAATTAAGGCTTAAGCATAATTACAGGTCTCTGCCAATCTTTGAAAGTGAGATCTCTTTCTGGGTAAATCAATTTTCTAAGTTTCTAAACTCTCTATACTTGTATCTGACTGAAAATATATGTACAAGCATGCAAAATACCATACAGTTCAGCCTACCCTATAATGTTTGTCAATTATCCTGTTGATTTGGCAGGTTTGCAGATAATTGCATTCACACTCTTCTATACCAAAAGAAAATGAAAAAGAAAAACATAGTGTGGAGAGCTGTCTATCTATCTAATTGGATGTAGATAGATAATATGCATTATACTGACTGTCTCTCTAAAATAAAATGGTTCACACTGGGTGCAGTGGCTCACATCTATAATTCCAGCACTTTGGGAGGCTGAGGTGGGAGGATTGCTTTAGGTCAGGGGTTTGAGACCAGCCTGAGCAACACAGTGAGACCTCATCTCTACAAAAAAGTATAAAAATTATCCAGCTATGATGGTGCATGTCTGTAGTCTCAGCTACTTGAGAGTGAGGTGGGAGGATGTTTGAGCTCAGGAGGTAGAGGTTGCAGTGAGCCATGATCGTGTCACTGTACTCCAGCCTGGCCAAGAGTGAGGCACTGAGAAAGAAAGAAAGAAAAGAAAGAAAGAAAGAAAGAAAGAAAGAAAGAAAGAAAGAAAGAAAGAAAGAAAGAAAGAAAGAAAGAAAGAAAGAAAGAAAGAAAGAAAGAGTGAGAGAAAGAAAGAGTGAGAGAGAGGGAAGGGTGGGGGGAGAGAAAAGGGAAGTCCAAAACTATTGCAGTTTATTTTATACTGGAATAGCACTAGACTATTTTACTAGTGGTATTTTCTCATCAAAATTATATTTGTGAAAAATATAAAATGAGTAATTTCTATATTCTCTGGCTTCAAAAGAACTTAAAGCAGGAAACAGAGCCTCTTGTTGTGGGAATGTGGAAATTAGAGTTATTAGGTCTAAAGATCCTAAACATTTCCAGTACTCACAGCAAAGCAGACTAATGTCAAGAACTTGGTTTCATGAATGCCAGTTTTCTTTTGATTATGAAAACATTACTGAATATTTCCGAAATGAATATTTAGAGGAGTATGGCAATCAGTGATTTCTAGTTCGTCATTTGTTTTTGTTTGGTTTATTTTCTGTGAATTTAAGATCTGATGATATAAAGTAATATTTAGCATTGTTGATATTTAAATGGCTTTTGAGGAAAGAAGGTATGGGAGAATGGCACATTTGCTAAGTTATTTTTACGTTACCTAGAGATGATTCTGAGGTTTTTACAAATGGCTTATAAATATTCCAAATCTTTTATGACAAAGATATTGCTCAGTTTTACAAATCAACTTACAACAAAATAGAAATAAAACAACACAAAACATTGTGGTAAAAGGAAATAAAATCATGTTTACCCTTCAATACACTAAAACTAAATGCATACTGAATTTTATATAAAATAACTAAGTGAATCTGCTTAGTAACAAAGATTAGAAAAAATTACTGGCAAGTCTTGACCAGCGGCTATGAAGTTGCTAAGTCATATCATATTCATTGTCATCTGTAGGTTCCAAACAACAAAAAAAGTTGTACAAAATGCCAACATATGGCCTCTTCAGGGCAGTTGCTAAAGACAAGAGCTAAACAGCAACAAAAGAGTCTCAGACTTCACTGTGGTCACTGAGTTTGTTCAAATTCTGAAAAAGAAGAGGAAGATATAAGTATGTGCTAGTCACTCAAATCTTAAATCAGTACTGTAGCAAAAGAACAGCAGTAAGTGAAACAAGCTGCCCAGCCTAGTTAAGAAAATGGGTATTCTATGAGGTATTAGAGGACAGCAGTTTAAAGATCCAGATCCAAGGTCACTGCTGACTTTGAAACCAAATCTACCATCTACAGATAATGTAACAAACCTGGGTGAGTTTCCTCATTTCTAAAAATTGGTTGAATAGTAGTATCTACCTCGTAAGGCTGGGAAAAATTTAATTAATCTATATAAATTAAACCCTTCATGTTCCTGGAACATAGTAAGCATTCAGTACATGTTAGGTATATAATAATAATAACAATAGTGTTATTATTATTTTGACAATACATACTGTTCTGATTGAATATAACAGGGATGACTCTGGAAGGCACCAAATGTTGTTCTAGGTATGAGGAAAGGCAAACAATCCAAAAGTCAAAGAAAAATTGCAAGAAATCAAAGTTCTAGGAATCACTATAAAACTAAACCATAAAGCCCAATATTTATAAGATAACTTTGACACTTCAGATCATGTGAGCACTAGACTCTGCAAATAATGTTTTCAAAGACAGCAATATATGCTTAGAGACAAGGGTATCAGAACAGAAAAACAAACTAAAAGGTTATATTTAGGGTTTTTGCATTTGAAAGAGGTGATTTCAAACACCCAAGACAGTAGCTTTTAGAAGAAGCATTTATTTTACATGAAGCAGTTCACAAGTGATAGGCAATCACCAAATTCTCTGAGCAGTAACATTGTTGGAAGATCCAAAGTATTAAACAAAAGTTCATAACTGGCCTAGAAAAGAAATGAAAATATTCTTCTACTTACAGCAAAGAAGTCTGAGTTTGGGGGAGTTGTGTGAGTATAATAGATTTTAGAAACCAGTGGGGGGTAATAAGCAGATATTTTAAAAAATGCAAAACCCTTAATTTTACATTCTTATAACTCCTGCATGCCAACTTGATCAGCTTACCTTATTTAAACAGATGTTACTTATTGCAGCAGATACCGATTCAAAAAAAATTGGTTTCTCTGAATCTAGGTTTCCATAATACTTCATTGCTTTTATCAAAGAAGCTACAAGAAAGCATTAGGATATTAGGATACATGAAGCAGAAGAAAGATCACAATCAATGTTAGCCAAGGACACTCTCCTACCTGTGCAATCGGCTAACAACACATCCACACTCCTGCCCTTACAGTCCATGTAAATCTAGGAGAAATGAAATAGTATACCTATGATGAATTCAGGACAACTGGCAAGAAGGCATAAGACAGGCTTCAGAAGAAATGAAACTTTTTAGTTAAAAAAAAAAAAGGTTTATGAAGTCAAACCACCAGAGGGAGACATTGTTACACAGTTAGGCATAAAACATGGCAATCCTCTCAAAGATGAAGATTAATACAGCAGGGCATCTATCTACCTTTACTACAACTCAATCTGGCAGTTTACATTTTCCACTTCGTTTAATAAAAATAAAAACGCCCCCTTTCCTCCTCTATAATAATGATAAAAAATTGCTGTCAACCTCTTTTTTGGAAGTCAAGGACTCATTTATGGAAGTGATGAAAGCTGCTGATGTACTGCTTGCTTTAATATTTTACAATAATTTGAGCATATTCACAGGATATGCATGGATAGTAAGTTGAGAGCTTCACTATATTCCAAGCCAAGTTCGATTGCCCAAATTCCATTTTTAAAGGTCCATGAAGATGAGGGATCCTAACTAATTTGATTGGCATACTTTAGAATAGTATCTTTTTTTAAGTCCTAGAAAACAAGTAGAAACAGTTTATTAAAGGTTCTCGTCTTTAATCCATCCAGACTAGTCAGTCCATGAAATTCAGTGAAAGTAAATCTAGACATTCTAGTTACAGTAGAATGGATTTTGTTATATAAGAGTGATGCAACTTATATATAGAGGGCAGAAAGCTGTGTTTACAGTACATTTTAAGAGTGTGCGTGATATTCAAAATTTCCTCCATATTGTTCTAGCAATAAGTTCATGCTATGTAAGAATTACAAAATAATAGGAGATATATCATTCTGAGCAGAAATGAAAAAACAAATGAACGCATAATACATGGAATGTGTCTTTGCCATTGAATAAATGGTTCTTGCTTTTGTAAGTTGAAATGATTAATTCAAGGTGACCTCTCAGTGTTTGACTTTTTCTTAAGCTCAATGAAGCACAAACACATTGTTACGGGTGGTTTGTTGATGCTGATAAACATAATCTTCAGTTCGCTGACCTCTCCAGTGTCCCAAGTAAAAGAATAATGAAGTCACTCCACTTCCTTCAACCTACCACTCCCAGGAGAATGTTCCTTATGCTAATACGGCAAAGAAAACAACACAGGAAGTATTATTAGAAAGCATGAAGACATGCATGGCCAAGGAGTCCCTGAGACTCTTTATGCCCTCTCCCAGGGTGGCTGTAACTAATAAATAATATTAGTCTCAATGATATTATTTGCACTTTGAGAAATGACTTTTCTAAGATGAGAAGAAATAAGAAAAGTTAGCATTATTGAGTACTTACTGCTAGACACTTTGTTAGGTGCATTCTTTAGATGTAATACATCACTTCTAAGGCTCACAACAATGTAATGAAGTAGGTATTTCAACTTCGTTTACAGAAAACCAAATAAATACTAGAGCTCAGATCATAGAATGAGGATATGGCTGATATTTGGATACAGGGTTTTGTCTGTCTTTACAACCCATGTTCTTAACAAACATCATAATGTTATTGTAGCCATGATGAAATAAACCAAATAGTAATGTGGAACTTTAAAAGGGTAGTCTGATACAGAGCTGCTGGTTTTGTATATGTAGATGAAAACAACCTGGCTAAGGAGAAATGTCATTATCTGCCCATTTAAAAATAATTTCCCCCAAAATAATTTTTTTTATTTAAATGGATGTATAGAATGTAAAATTCTATGCACACCATTGTATAGAGTTTTTGTTTGTTTGTTTTTTGGTTTTTTTTTAGTTGGAGTCTCACTCTGTCGCCCAGACTGGAGTGCAGTGGCTGCTCCTGGCCACTGCAGCCTCGACCTGCTGGGCTCCAGCAATCCTTCTGCCTCAGTCTTCCAAGTAGCCGGAACTACAGGCGTGCGCTACCACGCCCAGCTGATTTTTTGATTTATTGTAGAGATGAGGTCTCGCTGCCCAGGCGGGTCTCGAACTCGCAGGCTCAGGCAATCCACTCACCTCAGCCTCCCAAAGGCGCGGGTTTACAGGCTGAGCCACCGAGCCCGGCTTGTATAGAGTTTTAAAGCTACTAAGATGAATGAGAAGAAAAAAAGTCCTTTCTCAACATGCCCAGTATCCAGATTGTTGGAATCCTCTGAATTGTTAACCTTAGATCCTAAGCTCAGTGGGAGTAAGTAACCACTTTCTCTTGTTTACCAATCTTAAGTCCTGTTTTGTAATAACGAGAAAGGGCAGCTAATAATTTTAGAAATCAGTTTAAAATGCAATTGAACAAAAAATAAATAAATATACTGGCCTTTCCCAGTAAAAGGACAATTCTAGTCTAGTGGTTTTCAAAATCTGATCCTTGGATCACCTGTCAGAATCATCTACAGGTCGCCCTTTCAGGTCCCCTGCTGCAAAAGACTTTCTGTCTTAATAAAATCCTGCTTTCTCAAAAATAATAATAATAAAATCACCTATGGGTGTTTAAAATAAAAATCCTGTACAAGATCCAGGACCCAGAAGACTGCCTTTTTAATGAGTACACCAGATGACTCTCAAGCACACAAGTTTAAGAGACTCTTGTAGACCTTAGTAACAGAGAATAAATAAAAATGCCAAACACAAAAGCCCACCTATGAAGAGGAAATATGTGTTTCCAGTTTAGGTTAAGTTGGAAGAAAATATAAAATATTCAGGTTGTTGAATTCTATACACAAATGTACAAAGTTCGTTTTTGTTTGTTTGTTTGTTTTTTAAGTCAGGGTCTCACTCTGTCACCCAGGCTAGAGTGCATGTGGGTGGCATGATCATGGCTCGCTAAGCTTCAACCTCTAGGATTCAGGCGAGCCTTCTGCCTAAGCATTCTGAATAGCTGGGACTACAGGTGCACTTCACCAAATCTGCCTAATTAAAAAACAAATTTTTTTTGTAGAGATGAGATATTTCTATGTTGCTCAGATTGGTCTCAAAATCCTGGGCTCAAGCAATCCTCCCTCCACAGCTTCCCAAGTTCTGTGATTATAGGCATGAACCACTGCACTGGCCAGAGTTTTTATAGTAAACAACAAGAAAATAAAAACATATTACATGGGGAAAAGAGTGACTTGCCAAAAATAGCCACTATATTTAGGTCTATGAGATTTAAATTTTCTTTGTTTTAAATAATTTGTTTTCTAGAAATCTGCTAATTCTGAAACAAAATCACTCTCTCATTTTCCCAAAAAGAATGAAATCCTCAGTTGTCTGAGAGCCAGACAAGTTAAGATGACATTGCAATATCCTAGCTAGTGGGATAGAGTTGACTATACTCAGACTTACACATTTCAAGTCATTTCCCTCCACGCATTCCCACCCTTATCTTCATGGGAAACAATACTAAAGCTAAACTTTTTACTGTCTTGAGTTTGAAAGGTTGGACATTTCAAAGTAAATTTAAAATATAAATGAATAGAGACACAAGGTATGCAACACCCCAAGAAAATAATCAAAACCCACAGTGTGAGACATTTTCAAGGCTACTGATCTGAATCCTTTAAGTCAGTGTCCAATTCCCACTTCTGGCCATGATGAATAACTAATCTAAGACTATCCCAACCTCCATAATGAAGTACAAAAATGGACAAAAAAATATACAACAACTGTGTTTAGACAACAGGCATCAGACAGGGCAGCAGTTCCCTGAGAGGAGAACAAATGGGGTGTGCCCTTGGATCATCTCACTTTAATGCCACAAATCAGTTTCTGGGCCACACTGTGATGAGGGGAACCCAAGCAAGATACAGCAGCTTCACGGAATTGAACAGATAAAATTGGAGTTCAGGGAGGACTAGATGGGTGAGATGTGTGGAAAAGGACCCTAGAAAGGTAGGAGATATATAGAGAAAGAACACTCGACATTGTCATAAGTTTTTGAGTAAGTCTTTGGCTGAACACCAAATCGCATATAGGGAAGGTTCTAGAAGGCCAGGGTAAGAAAACTCCTGAGGAGCAAACACTGGATGATGAGGCATGCTGAGGCATAGGCACTGAAGATGACGAGGTGCTGAGGACTTTGAGATACAGATGTTATCCCACCCTCAAAACCCCATCACCACCACTACCACCACCACCACCAATTTAAGGTATTGAGGGACATAACAGAAGGAAATAAAAAAGAGGTAAATTCCTTGTTGACTTAATATTTGCCAAACTTAAGAAAATAAGAAGGAAAAAAATACCAGAAGAGTCTAAGTTTTCCTTGAATTGATAAGATGTTCTTAATTCTGTGGAAATAGGAGCTATGTCAATTATAAAGAAATAAGCAGTCTTATTTTTTAATACATCTTGATCATAGAGACCCTGTTGTAACCATGGGATACAAAACGAGGTACTATCACCTGAGAAAACAGAGTAGAGCTCCTGCATTGGGTACTGCTTGAGAAACCAGGAATGCTCTTGGGCCAAACCATACCCAGCCATAATGTGAGAAAACCTCCTGCCATCACCAAGGCACTTGCTCTTGCAGCCTGTGCACTGGAGGATGGGAGTCTTTCTCTTTTCGAGAAGCCTGGTAAGTTGACTGTCTAATGGACACTATGTTCACTGCATCTCAAGTCTCTGTTCTGTTCTCTCTGGCTGCTCTATGTGAATACCCCTGTTCCTGATGCCTACAAATACATACACATGCCTAGATGCTTGCTGGGATCTTCTGACAATAAATCTACAGTGGTGGTAGGCATAACGTCCTAAGTCCTATGTGAAGAATGGAGCAAGATAAGTATTGCAACAAGCAGGCTCAAGACCAGTGCTGAGAGGTTATCTCATGACAACCCATTAGTGAAGCAAAGGGAAGGAATCAGTCCACACCCAAGCTGCGTAAATACCTCAGCAAGCATGGCGACACCAGAATAGTCAAAAAAGGTCAATCCACTGCAATCCAGGATTAAAGAACACTTCTCACTAGGACAGGCCTGTGAAGCTTCGTCTGTAGGAGAAACAGAGACTTGAGTTAGGGAGAATTTTTAGAGATTTCTGCTGCTGACTTTGGATGGTGGGAAGATAACAGTGGTCTCATGCCTAGCAACACTAATGCAGAACACTTTTAATTGTTACAGTTTTCAGTAAATTGTTAATTATTTCTGAACTCTTTGATTTTTTATTGTTGGAATGCCATTTCAGGTAATTATCACATAACTCTAAGAGGAAGACAAATAGGTTCCTTACCAGTATAATTTCACAGATAGACAAACCGAGGCTCAGCAGTTTTAAATGCTTTTGAAAGCATATCTGACAGATTTACACTAAACATAGACTAGAATCAAAGCCTCTAGACATTCTGTATAGTGTGCTTTCCACAATGTCACACTGTTTTCTTAATGAGCATGCCCAGAGGTAGAGCCCTTTTTGTGGTGCCTGAAGGATATACAATTTTGGAGTCACACTTAAAGGAAAATAAATTCATTGCTGGGACTTGTCCCACAGCCCTGGAAGGGATGGATCTATGTGAAGGATCCTAAAAATTGGGCTTCATTTGGTTCATAGTGAATCTGCCTCTGAATATACTGATTAAAAAAAATAAAAAAGATTTTACTTAGGAGTTCATGACTGCTTTTCGATTAACATTCTTAGGTCCACAGTTTCCTCCTGTGATATGACATTCTAATCAGTGACAGGTCACATTTGGGTTCCCTCTAAGGAGTGGCGTGGCTCTTAGAGCAGATCATGTAGGCTAAGATCCCCCCATCATAGTAGGCAAATAAAATTCAATTCATTAATTATAATATATACTTACATTTGAAATTCACTAAAAAATTTCTTAATTGGAACAGTTTGGGCATTTAAAATGCTCAGGGTTTTCCCATAGAGTAGCTACAGAAAAGTAGGAAATGATTGTTTCTGAATTTGAAGGACGGTATGACAGAAACAGTGAACTAAAAAAAAAACTGTTGCTTAGAAACTGAAAAAAGATGAATAGGAAATATAGAATAGATACTCGAAATTTATATGCGGTAGCTATAACTGTTAGGAAAAGTAGAAATACCATAATGTAATTTCTAATGTATTTGAAAAGTGATATTAAGGTATAAAATTTGTTTTCAAGTTTCACCTTTTGATCTATATTCATATTTATTAATAGAATAATAAATATGTTATTAATTGAATATTAAATGTGCTCTATACTCTCTTTGGCGTAATCAGAGGCTTAACGCAAAAAAGTAGCCTTGAAGGATGTATAATTCCAAAAAAGTAGAAATTATATAGAGATGTAAGCATTCCAACATATGTACAGCTTTGATTAAATACTATTGAAAGCTTAAGATCTCAAATTCCTTCTGGTCCCATTCAGTCAACATTTACTGAGGGCCAACTATGTATCAGGCACACTGGTAGTGCCTTCTGTTTCCCTTTTTCTCCCAGGGGAAAGAGGACTAAGCAGTTAGTATAGATTCAGGTTATGCTTTCATTGGCCGACAATGGTTTATTAGAACCTGAAACAAAACTGAAAGTAACCTTAACTTATCTTATTCACTGACCACTCAGTAGGAATCATCATTTACTATTTACCTAATTAAACACAGGTTTGCCTTTACTGATACAGAGGCTCTTATTTATATTCTCAGGTAAAACGTGCCCCTGCTCATTATCAGAGATAGGAAAGAATTAGGGTCATGTGAAAGAAAAATACTTATTCTAAACAAAGAAGTTATTCTAATCAACAGTGGGAATGTTTATTGGAATATAAATACATTTTTAAACAATTTAGAAACTTTTTTTTTTTTTTGAGTTGGAGTCTCACTCTGTTGCCCAGACTGGAGTGCAGTGGCCGCTCCCGCCACCGCAGCCTCGACCTGCTGGACTCTGGCAATCCTTCCGCCTCAGCCTTCTGAGTACATGCACATGTAAATCGCTCTCTAACAATTAGATACTAAATAAACTTTCCTTAAAAAAATCCAAAATTCATATAATATACATAGATTTTAAAATATATAATGGAGTCAGATATTTTCTTACAAAGTAAGAAACAAAAAAAACCCGGTAAGACTAATCAAGTTTACAATGCACTTTGGAGTTTGATATTTTCAGGTGGCCTATGCAGATTTTTAAAAACATATTCATTTAAAAAAATAAAAAGTATAAGATTTCTTTAAAGGGAGTAATGGGTTGGAGTCAGATCACACCAGCTCCTAAAAGTCAATTGTGTATATATCTTCCCAACTCCATGCTCAATGACAGCAAGTTGGTAGCCATAGTAGAAATCAGTCATAGTAGAAATATTTACACTATGGAAACTGGCAAATGCTACAAAGTGGCGCTTCTCTACAACCCCACCCCATTTCCCCAGCTCCAACCATTGTTTGTTAGACTTACCAGCATATCACTGCTTAAAGGTGGATATACTTATCAGACAAAGAAAATAATCAGTGATTTTAAAAAACTCAATAGTTTTGATTAAATGACTTAAACGACTGACATATTTGGCAGTGGAACTTAAAATGTCAATAATGACACAATCTGATATTAAAATTCATATTTTGTAATCCACCTATTTTTCCTCCCAAATGATATTTCTCTTATAAAATAGCACATATTTTAAAATAATCTACAATCAAAATATCTGTCCAAAAATTTCTGCAGAAAAAGGTAGCATTAACATTTTACTTATGGCTGGGCATGATGACTCATGCCTGGAAACCCAGCATTTTGAGAGGCCAAGGTGAAAAGATTGTTTCCACCTAGTGAGGCCTCTACCAAAAAAAAAAATAATGTTTTTAATTAGCTGGGCATGGTGGCTCACATCAGTAGTCCCAGCTACTTGGAAGGCTAAACTGGAGGGATTGCCTGAGCCTAGGAGGTTGAGGCGTCAGTGAACTATGATTGTGCCTCTGCACTCCAAGCTGGGCAACAGTGAGACACTGACTCAAAAATAATAATAATAATAATAATTAACCTAAAAAAAATTCATGAGTCATGCTTTTTTCTAAGATATTTAAGTCTTATTCTGCAAAATATGATAGTAATATCTGTCAATGATGATATTTTTCCACTGAAATCAAATAAGACCCTAGAATTTTTATCAACTCAGTGGTTCCGGAAGCACTACTAATTAATCAGAAATTTACTTGTCATTCTGAACTTAAAAATATTACAGTAAAAAGCAATCTGTGTATATGTTACCTAGAGAGAATGATAAATGTATTTAAATGATTAGAAAATGATAATTAAAAGGCATTGAAAAATCTCTATTAATTTTTTCCCTTTTCTAACCTACTATATTTTACCTCTAAATTGTACTTGCCATTCTCTCTTTTTTTTTTTTTTTGAGTTGGAGTCTCATTCTGTCGCCCAGACTGGAGTGCAGTGGCCGCTCCCGGCCACCGCAGCCTCAACCTGCTGGGCTCCGGCGATCCTTCCACCTCGGCCTTCCGAGTAGCCGGAATAACAGGCGCGCGCTTACCACGCCCGGCTGATTTTTTTATTTTATTGTAGAGATGAGGTCTCGCTTGCCCAGGTGGGTCTTGAACCCGCGGGCTCAGGCAATCCACTCACCTCAGCCTCCCAAAGGCGCGGGATTACAGGCTGAGCCACCAAGCCCGGCTGCCATTCTCTTTATTAAACTTATACTTATTTCATAATGTAAGTGGTGGTGGATTATTAACCATGAATGTGTTTGGGTTTTACAAATAATGATACAAAAATTTCCCTTTTATTGCCTTGGAGTGTGTTCATATCATTATTTGTTTTATCTTTTATTTTTGCATCTGAGTTTCTCCTTTGCTATTCCTTTAATCAAAATATGTATATATTTTCAGACCATCCAAAACAAAACAAAATAAAGCAATACAAAAGACTCATGCTATGTAGTTGTGTATAATAATTTAAGTAAGCAATTTTAAGAGAAGCAATTCAAGATGTCTCTTCTAAATTAAAAAAAAAGACATCCTTAATGGTAAAGTTACCAATTCGCTCAAATGAAAATTTAAATACAAGGGACATTTCTGACATCTTTCCAAAAATAAGTGAAGTTTTCTTTTCCACAGTATCCTCTCAGCTCTGCCATTGTACTAATTTTATGGCTATAACCTTGTGTTCTAAGCTTCTAAGTAAATCAACCAGAGCAATAAAAATCACATCATCCTAGGAAAGAGTAAAGTGAACGCACAGCTAATATCCTGCCTTGAGCAAAATGAGGTAAGCTTGGAGCATGTGCAAAGGAGACAACTCATCTACACCCATGTGGGATGGTAAATGATGGGCTTTATCTACAAAAAAACAACGTTTCAGAAAGAAATTAACCATCAGGTGTGGGTGGGCAATTAACTCCAGACTGTGGAAGCTAGCTCTTTCCCATGGAATATTCATTAACTCCTTTAATTAAAAAGTATTCATAGTTGCATAATTTAAGAGTGCTTTTCATATACTTCAAAAGATTCTCGACAGTCTGTGAGTCACTCATAATTTTTTAAAATAAAGTATTTTCTGTTGATATCAATTAACTTTTGAGAAGCAGATTAAATCCCAAACTCCTCAAAAAAATCAGGAGGTAAGAAATGTCTAGGACAAACCACAACACTATCTTTGGAAGACATGTGTACATATTGGGCAATTCATTCATTCATTCATTCAAGCAAGTAAGGAAGATATACCAAGTGCCTACTCTGACACTGTCTTAGGAAATTTAAGTACAATAGTGAACAGTCCCTGCCCTCAATAGATTCATAATCAGGTAGAGAAACTAGTCAGTTGAATTAATAATTTGGTGTGTTGTCAGGGCTGGAGAAGATGGCAGAAACTGCTAAGGAGTCTCAGGAGACATGGTGTGGTAGATTGAATAACAGTCCCTCAAAAATGTACACATGGGTCAGGCTTGGTGGTTCAGCCTGTAATCCCAGCATTTTAGGAGGCCAAGGTGAGTGGTTGCCTAAGCCCATGGGTTCAAAACCAGCCCAGGCAACTTGATAAGACCTTGTTCTCTACAATAAATCAAAAATTAGCCAGGCGTGGTAGCGCATGCCTGTAGTTACGGATGTTGGGAAGACTGAGGCAGAAGGATGGCCAGAGTTCAGCAGGTCAACGCTGGGATGGCTGTGAGTGTTCCACTGCATTCTAACCTGGGCAACAGAGTGAGACTCCAACTTGAAAAAAAAATGTAGACGTTAATCTCTAGAACTTGTGTATATATTGTCTTACATAGCAAAAAGGGCTTTGCAGATTTGACTAATTTAAGGATGTTGAGATGGGAAGGTTGTCTTAGATTTCCCAGGTGGGCCCAATGTAATCACAAAAAAATAACATTCTTATAGTTCAGAGTCAGAGAAGATGTGGTGACAGAAGAAGACATCAATGAGAGATTTGAAGATGCCACACTGCTGGCTTGGAAATGGAGGACAAGGCCATGAGCCAAGGAACACAGATGGACTCTGGAAGCTGGAAAGGGCAAGGAAATGGATTCTTCTCTGGAGCCTCCAGAAGGAATACAGCCCTGCCAAAACCTTGATTTTACATCCAGACTCATTTCAGTAACTTCTGTCATCTAAAACTGTAAAATAACAAATTGACGCTGTTTTAAACCACTAAGTTTGTGGCAGTTTATTACAGCAGCAATAGAAAACTAGTCTACTTGGATTGCTAATTCGGGGGGTAGGAAGGCGGCAGTGAGGGAAGGAGCTTGTTTAGACTTTAAAGTCCATGATGGCAGAAATAATGTCTACTTTCTTCATCTTTGAATATATAGCACCTATTATTGTGCCCAGTATTGGTTAGATGTTCAATACATACAAGAAAGATTAACTGAATGAAAAAGGATATGAATTAATGTAGGAATAAAAGGAAGAATATGATATGTGAGCTGGGACCTGGAGGGTGATTAGAAGCTAAATAAGTGAGTAGATGGTAGAGGTGGACCCAGTAAATCATAATGCTAAGAGAGACCTTAATGCAATGCCTCTTAGTATAGGCATAAATGGACTGTTTTGGGAACCCAACACACTAATGGAAGATTTCTCTGTAAGTTGAGAAGTTTTTGTTTTCATTAAGAGAAATATTGTGATTTCCACCCTATAATTTATGTAGCTTGTTTAATATATTTTGTTTATTCAATCACATGCTCAACTATGAATTTTTTTCCCCTCTAAAAATGTTTGGGGAGAGAGGAGTATTTTAAATTATCTTCGCTCTTGCCAACTTCCTTACAAAGTTTTTGGCTCCCCTTGCTTTGGTCACTTCCAGATAAATCCTGTATTGCCCCAAACCCACTGAATGTCTCCCAGATGACTTCATATTAACTTAAATTTACCATGCTTCAAACTAAACTCATCTTTCCTTTTAGCTACCCTCCTAGGTTCTGTATTATTCCTGGTTCAAGAGTTATAAAGCTTCAGAATCATTATCCTCCATATTGCCCTCTCCCTTTCCCCAACACCCAAACAGTGCCAGTTTGTGTTCATCACACTGCCAAAATCTCTTTGGAGTTCAGCCTCTCTGTTTCCATAACCTGGTGATGAAAGAAGAGGAAGATGGAGTCCTCATCTTCTCCTCACTAGATTACCACCACCCTATCTTTCTTGCTTGTCCCCCTTCAGACTGTGTTCAGACCAATCCTCCTGAATCCCAGCTTTAAGTGTTCTTTCCTGCATACAACCTATCTTTAACAGCTCAAGTCCTGCCCCTATTCCTAACTAAATGCAAGATCCAGGGCAAGTACCTTATCTTCTATGGTCCTCAATTTCTTCATTGGTAAAATGAAGTGTTCTATTAATTATTGTAAGATGAAGAGTAAGTAGTTACCTATTATCTATGAGGATGCCAAAAATATGTGTACACATTTTAAGAATGATGTTCACTCAAAAGATGTCACTAATGAAATGAATGCTAGCGTGTGTCACCATGTGACACGCAAAACAGTCAAAGAAAATGGCAGAAGAATGGATGAGCAAACATCATGCTACACATTGCTACCATAATTCAACTCAGCTTCAGAAAGTAATATATAGATAACATCTCTTAAAATTGGTATACATTTTTTGGCACTGCCTGTATTTTAGCTATTGAGAAGAATGCTCTGTGAAATGTATACAAATATTAAGTGTTCACTGGACAATGAAGGATAATGCAATGGAAATTTAAAATGTATTATTTGCCTTCAAATTCTAGTTAGGAGGAAGATATGTGCAAATAAACTTTGTAACCATATAAGGCCATATGTGATTGAGTGAAGCATGTGGTCTCCCTGTTTTACTATTGCTATGAACTTTATAACTGAAGATTCTGAATCCCAGGTTGCACATAACTGTATATTTCCCTGTGTGGAGCCAGTTTACTTTTTTTTTCTCCTTAACAAGATTGAAAAAGAATATATCTCCCCTTACTTCTCTATTGAAATTCAAAGAAAGTATAAAATCTGGATTGGATGAAAAGGAAGATGAACCTAGTCATGAGAATCCAAATAAAGGTTTGACCCAGGGATGATTAAGTTAGATATTAGGGTTATGAACTGACTATCTGGGATGGAGGACTTGAGTATTGGGTGGTAAAAGGGAAAGCGAACTGAAAGGATAAGGAAGCATTTTAAGTGTCACACTGGGAAGTAGGTACTTGATCCTCAGAAAGAAAGTGATAATTTATTAAGCATAAGAGGGACTTTTTTTTTAAGGAAAGGTGATTTAGAATTAATCTTTCATTACATCACAGAATAAAATAAATCTGTGTTGGCAATTCAATCTCAGCTGCATGTCAACCTCAACCATTTGTAGTAGCTTCTTGTAGTACCATGTTGAAAAGATTCTGAGGCTACTTGGGCTCATAGGAAAAAGTTCCTTGATCTATTATTCTGGCTGGCACAGCACACATACTGGGTTTTTTCTATATATGGAACAAACAAAATGTCTCATAGCTGAAAAAAAAATATGTAAGTCATACTAATTCATTTTGAACATAAATAAGTACAGAATCAGAGACATGGAAGTAAATGTAAAGGTAATGAAACCAAAGCTACTGGTTTTAATAATTAAATTGAGATGTGAACTCAAGAACAACCACAGAAAACCTAACCTCAGCATTTAAAGCACAGGGAGGTAGTATGCTGTCACTGAATGAGAGAGAGAGAGAGAGAGAGAGAGAGAGAGAGAGAGAGAGAGGAGAGAGAGAGAACTGAGGAGACTCTGCAAGATCAAAAGAATGGACAGGAGGGGGATGTCAGAAGAAATATTCTAGTAAACTATGTCTGATTACTATAAAAGGGCCACTGGGTGTCAAAGAGTTTAACCAAGACACAGTAAAGGTGTCCATGTCCATCAGCTACTGTTCTGTGCCAAGTGAGCCTGGTTTAGGAATGCAGAGGTAAGGAGTCTCTTAAATATTTTGTTTAGCAGGAGAGTAAGATGCTCAAGAAGTTAAATAAGTACTACTCCAATATTATATAAGTGTTCTTTGTAGAGCCCAAGGCAGGAGAAAGTAAATTTGCCACAGTAAGTTAGAAAAGAGCAAAAATGCTGACATCTGCACTGCATCCATGTTGATGTTGGTCAATGCAGTTGATTCATATATTTATATTGTTATTTATGTTATATGCTTATTTAGAATATATTATATGCTATAATCCAATAGATATTTAACATGTATTTATCCTCTTATGTAAATATTCTACATATTATTTATCCATTATACCACTAATAGGTATTTTGCTTATTTCAAGTTTTGGGGGATTATAAACAGTGCTACTATGACGAATCTTGTATATGTTTCCAGGTACAAATATTAAGAGATTTTTTAAAAATATATTTTTAAATTATACAGATTGGAACAACTCTGAAGCACTTGGCCTACTGCACGGCACAGAATCTATACTGGCTCTTCAAAGGACATCTTTTCAAGCACCTTATGTTGTCAGGACAAGTAGAACTCCTTCCCTTCTCATTTGAAATCCATAGTCAGATGTAACAGGGGCTAGTACTCAAGAAAGTTAATTTTTGTCATCTTTTTTTTTCATCAATCTTTGAGGGACAGGAATGCTGTATAAGCCTTTCCTCACAGAAATATATGACAAATTTTGGGCACTTGACATTAGCTTCCTTAGCAGGGACCAGGTCAGCCTCATCAGAGTTCCTGCATTGCATCAGAAACATGAGCTTGACACTGGAGTCTGTAGCCCCAGTTAATCCACTCCTGCTCCAAACTCTGCAAAGCCTCATAGGTTTTCTGACTCTTCTTTCTTCTTTGATTTGCTCTCTTCTCCCTTATCTTCAGAATCAGACTCAGCTTGGATCAGCTTCGCACCTTTCTCATGGTCTCATGCTGTTTTCTGTGACTGTAGAAACTCAGTGAGGTGGTCAGGGCAACCCAGGTTTTCTTCTGGTTTCCACATGTCCTCATGTGAGAAATCCTTTCACTTTGCCCTTTACCATTGGATGGTTGGTGGAGAACTTTTTCCAACACATGCTTCTCCTTCTCCTCTTCCAGCACCTCCTCCACTTTCTGCTTGTTTTCGTTTTTCCCCATAGTGCCTGCCAGCATTCTGGTGTTCTTTATTCTTTCTTACCAAGTAGTGATACTTATATGATATACCATATAGCCCTTTAAAACTGAGAGGGATTTAAACTTCTGGTTCAAGATCATAATTTGGATCTAAGTAATTCTACCTTCATTATTCTAGTTTTCCCTTCTTTGTTTGCTTCCTTTTTTCCATATATTCAGGAATTGACAACCTTAATAAATGGTTTTTGTCCCTAGTGATAAAGTCATAAAAAAAAACCTTGGGAAAAACAATAAATAAAATCAAGAGTCAATAAGAAAAAAGAGAAGAGTTAAGGATAAAGAAATGAGGCAGTAACCATGCCATCCTTGTTTTTAAAAAATACTTATAACTTACTTCTCTTCTTAAAATAGAAGAACCAAGAAGTTTTTAAAAATCCAGTTTTAATGCTGAATTTTCAGCTTTGACATACTTCCTGAAATCTGTGATCTAATAACAAAAAAAGTATGGTGCTAATTATTCTTTTATAAATCATGTCATTTAGCCGGGTTCAGTGGCTCAGCCTGTAATCCCGCGTCTTTGGGAGGCTGAGGTAAGTGGATTGCCTGAGCCTGCAGGTTCGAGACCCGCCTGGGCAGTGAGACCTCATCTCTACAATAAATCAAAAAATCAGCCGGGCGTGGTAGTGTGTGCCTGTAATTCCGGCTACTCGGAAGGCTGAGGCGGAAGGATCGCCGGAGCCCAGCAGGCGAGGCTGCGGTTGCCGGGAGCATCCACTGCACTCCAGTCTGGGCGACCGAGTGAGACTCCAACTCAAAAAAAAAAAAAAAATCATGTCATTTATTTAGCTCCATACTATAAAAAAAACTTATTTTGAAGCATATGTTGAAATTAATAGAAGCCATTACACTAATAATAGCTTTAAAAACTAATGAGTTCATAACTAAAATTATTTCCAAAAATTCAAAATGAAAAGTAAAACAAATAGATATTTTTCAAAGATTTCCAATAAAAATTACCTTTATTTTTACTTATTTAGGAAGAATTAGCTAAATATTTTACAAAACAAATTGAGAGAATTTTGTATAACTATTCATATTAAATTAAAGCTACAAAAAAATTAAAGCTACAATGATGAATAATTACTGATGTTTGATGTTAGTAAATGTCAAATTAAAAGACGAGTATGCAGATTTATCCCACATCAACTCTATTTTCATCACTTAATTGCAGTATTATCATAATGATTTTCGTTCATACTTCACAGAGGTACATTACCTTCTTTTGTGCCTTTTAACTCTATACTGAGATAAAGTCACATTAATTCATGAGTTTGCATAGAAAGATAATTCAACTTATAAAGAATAAACATTGACCAGGATAATTTAAGAGGTACTAACATTTGTTCCTGTTACTTGATTTTTTTCATACAAATAAGAACATGTAATAGCTTTAAATTGCTGCTTTGCAGGTGAAAATTCAAAATGTATTAAACAGTATGAGATTTGGGGAAGAAATCTGATCCATTTTTTTAACAACATGTAACACCATGAATTTCAATTTGTGGTTCAAACATTTATTTGAAGTTAATAAAGACAAGAAGGAAGAGGAAAGAGAAGGAACAGAGAAGGATAGGGAAGAGAAAAACGGAGAAGAAAAGGAGAGAGGAAGGAGAAGGAACGGAAAGGGAGGAGAAGAGGGAAAGGAGAACATAAGAGGAAAAAATAAAAGGAAAAGGGAGAGAAAGATAAGAAAAAAAAAGAGGGGAAGAAGAGAGAGTAGTAGGAGAGAGGAGGAAGAGAATAGGAAGAAGGACAAGGAAAGAACAGAGGAGGAAGAAGAAAAAATAGGGAAGAGTAGGAAGGAGGAGAATAGAGGGAGAACAAAAACAAAGAGGGAAGGGGAAGCAGAACAGAGGAGAGAGGCAGAGGGAAAAGAGAAGGAGAAGAAGATTTCATTCTCTGGTCTATATTCAAGTCAAACGCTTCATTTTAGTTTTTCATTCCTTAAAGCTAACTCACCATTGCAGTTGCCATTGGATAGAGAATTAAGCAACGTGTTTTGTTCACACTGAAATGAAAACAAATGTTAAGAAGAAAAATGTTACAAAAGCTCATTTCTCTCTGTGAAAAAAAACACACCACTCTTTTATCTATAAAGAATAACAAAACACTAGTTTACAAACATTATTTTTCACTAGCCTTGTTTTCAGAATGATGTATACAACAAACTTTTAAATAAAAGCATGATAATTGGTCCTAAGTAATATTAATTCAGTAGATCATTTGTATTATCAAGTAAGACTGGTTCTTTAGAATATTTTCTGCAAGACTGCATTAGTTTTGGATCAGAAATTAAACATTTGCATGTGTTTTTTAATGTAGCCTATTTAATCAGAAATTAATTTCATTAGCATAGCATTCTCAGAGGGAGAACCACTGATCATCTATTTTATATTATACAAAAGTTAACTATTCATCAGTAGCTCCATTAAAATGCCTAAGAAACATTCCTGATTTATGAAAATACTGGAGAATGAACATGTCTCTGTGTCCTACAGTAAAGCTTCTCTGAGAATAAAAGATGCCTCTAATGAAATCATGTACTATCTACTTCTCAAACAATGTGTTATTGTTATTTTTGTTAATGATGATGAAGATGATAACAATTGATATTTCTTTAATACTTACTATATACTGGGGACTTTACATTAATCATTTAATCCTCAGAACAATTGTATGAAGTATTAATCTCATTTTCCATATGAGGGAGTTAAAGATTAGAAAGATTAAATAATTTGACCAAAGTCACAAAGCTACAAAGAGACTGGGCTAGGAACAAAGTCCATACCCTTCCAATTCCAACCTAATGTTACCAGTAACTACATTGTATTCTTCACCAGGAAATCAGTTTTCATCTTACAGGCTAAGGAGAACCTCTATACTCTCCTCTTGATACCAAGTGATTCAAGTCTGGTTCGGACTACTATTAGCTCATACAACTTCTGCTAAGTTGTTTCATATTTTGTGTCTTACTCTTCCTTTTATGTAACATTCAGGCAATCCCACTTGCATTGTAAGGTTGGTGATGACTGTTAGACAGCCTGATTAAAGAAACGAACCCCTGAGAGTTATTCAACACATATAAGTTTCCTTCCTCTCTTCTTAAAATACCTTGTCTGAAATCTCTTGTGTAGAAGAATTTCAAATAATATTTATAGACACTCCACCATGAAGGAGGTGGATCATAACTCTATACTCCTTAAGTGTAGACTCCACAGTGACTTTCTTCCAAAGAAAATATAGAAGGATATAGAAGGGAAGAAAATAAAGTAGCTTTACAATAGAGAAAACTGGCATGCACTACCTCATCCAGTTGACCAGGGTTGACATCAACAGAGATAAAACATGTTGATATACCCTTGATATGATGTGATGAGAGGGGCACTTTACCTCTATAGCTATCCTCCCATGCTTAGAAGGGTCTCCCACTTGGTTTAATGCTCTACTGTCACCACATTGAAATTCTTAATTATTGTTGAATAACATACTACACATTTTCATTTTGCACTGAGTCCCTGTAAACTACATTTCTGATCCTGTATATAGGGCCTCTATGATATGGATCAAGTGAGGCCCAGAGGCAGAAGCATAAAGCTAGGAGGTATAGGATTATAGCTCAAGACAGCTCCTGATGCATCAGAAATGGGAGGGCCAAGATTTTCTATGTATCTGAGTAACTGAGAGATGATACATGCCCAAGGATATAAGAGAAAGAAGAAGTCTTTGTGATCTAGGTAGGTGAGGAAAGCTTCATGGAGAAGACAGTCAAATAGAGTAATACTATTAGTGAAGTTTCTATAGTACTGAACAGGCCAAGCATTATTCTAAGTGTTTTGCATATGTTAACTTATTTATTTAATCATTTCAATTACAGATAAGGGAACCAAAGAACAAAGATTTAATAACTCAGTTAAAGTCCCACAGCTAATAAGTGGCAAATGCAGGCAGCTTCGAAGTCCATGTTCTTAGCATTGCAGAGGGCTCAAGGATTCAAATGATGATAGGAAGCTCATTTATATCAAATCATACAGATATACCTTTGATTTAACAACTCTGTTAATGAACATTACTTTGGAGTAAAGAATTCTGGGATTTTATAATAATGTTATCACAATAACTGCAATAGTTTATGCTTCTTCAAAGTCATTTATCATATTCTATCACTTTAAAAGTGAGATCTAATGTCTTTTTGTTGTTGTTGTTTAAGACCTTGTAAAAAGATCTTTTACATTAGGTCATTTATCTTATTTATCGTCCTCAGTGTTATAGTACCTGGTACACATGTCTATTAGATATACGCTGAAGGAGTGAATAAACGAACAAGCGAGTGATGACCTAAAGGCTAACTACAAGAGATAAATAAAAAGTATAATGAAAAAATTAGGTTTTGCTGAGGGGAGAGGTCTCCATACAGTTTTATAGTGTGTTATTATTTATGTGATAACTTTTTTTTTAGCATCACAACATAATGCTACTTGTAATATGACATTCTAACCAAACCACCAAGCCTACCTTGCTGATATCATCGATTGGCTGGTTGCTGGCATTTTCCTTTTGGATTAGGTTCATTAAATCGGTATAAAATTTCTTTGCATTCATAAAAACAAGTGGGTTGTTTATTGAGATAATTTTCACCTGCTGCAGGGTTTCCTTTTAAAGGAGAAAAAGAAATAGATTCAGAACTCCAAATTAGATAAAAGAGAATTATATCCAATGAGTCTAAATCTCACAAGTTCAAATGTCACTCTTAATTAATATTTTAATTATTAAAATGTATATAGAGGCTTTAATGTTCTATTGTACTTCTTGGGGAAAATATATACTTCCTCTTTACTAAGAAACATTAATACTGGTAAGTCCACAGTTTTTCAGAAAGTAGCCTTTATTCCTCCAGACTAGGTTTTGGGGAGGCAGTAGCCTAGAATACCCAAAAATTTCCAGGAAGACCTAGGCTCCCAAAAGGACCTCTTCCATCCAATCTATCTGTTGAAAATTAATTTACTTCATCATCAATTTTTTTAAATGAAAATGTGTCCTAAAGGGTCAACTTTCAGCCTTTTCCCTCATAACAACATAGCTTTCCTTCAACTGAAATATAACTTTACAAGTAACTGACAGTCCTAATTTGGAGGCAGAGATGAGAAAGTAGGATTGGGAATATAACTTCACTTCGGGCAGACCTATGTAACTGGATTGCTAGAATTTAGGCAAGAGATACAGAAAGGGAGGTAAAAAATGTTTTGACACAAAATATGTCTGCCTTGGCCATTTTCCTAGATATTACTGGCAGTACTTGGTGGTATGTAACAAAAACCTTTTTCTCTATGACCTTTAGGGCAGGTGTCTGACCTAGAAATTGGGAGGATGGTAAATTCCATGAAAGGACAACTCCTTGCCAACCAAATAAAGCAGTACTCCTTCAGGTTTTAGTACCTCCATGGAAGAGGAGATGCAGAGAATAGGGATGCATACAAGCAGAAGACAGAAAGATGAAAAAGAAAATATCAGGTATGTTAATTTGGACAATTCATTTAAACTCTCTCAGCCTCCTCATTTTTTAAGTTAGGTAAATGTTTAGGCTAGATAATCTCAAAACATTTCTATAGCTACACAAATGATTAAACTAGAAAGTGAGGAAATTTGCAACAAGTACCTCAAAAAAACAAAAAATTGCCCTAAGTTGCCAAATTAACTTTTAGTCAAGAGTAAACCTCTTAGAAATCAAAAACAAAATATTAATTCTTAGGCCTGCCATATTTAATTATCCCAAAGCATCAATCTTAGCTCAACCCACTAATCACAACAAATGATAGTGCCGATATGTTGTTTTTAGTTAATATAAAAAATATGTATTTGTTAAATAGAGATTCGAATTGTTCCAGAGAAGAAATTCTCAATAGGGTTGAATACACTGAGTGGGAAGAGATCTCCCAAATTAGGAATGGTATCTCACATGAAGAAGAGGTGGAAGAGTGCAAGAATGGATGAAAGAAATGACAGATCAATTTTATTTAGTTAAAAGTTCCACCTAGCAGTTTATATTCAAATCTTTCTTTAGTTCAGATTTTTCCCTCTTATTTTGGAAACATTAAAAACATTAAATAACTAGTGAGGTGTAATATTCTTACAAAATTAAAATGTCCATATGACACAGCTGTTATTCAGATCAGTGACTAGAACCAATCAAGATTTAAAGATGTGGAGAAATTTCTAGCATTTTCATCTTCCTAAAAATCCCCTCATTTGCTTCCCTACATGCCTAACCCAAGAAGAAGGTAAGAATTAGACAGAAATTATTAACCAGTTATTTTTAATAAGCCAGAAGTCAATTTCTGCTCAAAGCTAAAGAGGTCAAGGCAAGTGCATGAGTACATGTAGTATCGATACACAGAGAACTTCAGGGGTCCCCAAGAGTCAGTCTGAGACTTTGCACAGTCACTAAATTCCCATGGAAAATTTAAGGAGGGAAAAGAAAGGCAGAGTTGATAGAAAACTTGAGCCTGGAACACCCTCAAATTCTCTGAACTCAAATAGCTCTCTGTGAAGCAAATCTTCTCATTTTATTAAACACAAGCCAGTCCCCTGGGTGTCATAGAAGAGCTCCTGATGCTACTTCCTACTTCCAGTTTATTTGGAAACACCCTGACACTGGTCCTTTTGGTGGGAGGCCAGTTCTCTCTGCTCTTGTGAGAATCATGAGGTGCTGAAACAAGTGCATGTGAAAAAGAAAGAAAAAAGGTTGCCCAAACATTTACAAAGCGGGTTCAACGTGAGGACAATTTTTTTTAATTGGCAAAAATATTTCATGTCAATATTTTTTTCTCACTTTAAGCTGTTTTGGCCATTCCTTAGAATAAAAAATTAGAACTCAGACATAATCAATTGGCCCTCCTAAGCACAGCAGGGCAAGACAATTTGTGTAAATTGTTTCCTTATAAAAGTGTCCACTGTGCAGGAAACCAGTCCTATTTACACTCCATTATCATTGGACTTGATTACCTTCTGCTAACATACAGACACCTTGAGTTTTTGTTTTTTCTCTTTTAAAGCAATACCATAAACCAACTTTGCTTTATTCTCTCTTCCTATTCCCTATCTTCCCTCATCACTTATTGCAGAATAGACTATCAGTTTGGTTTGATTATTTTGTGCAACTTAGTAAGGGAAAAGAGGTTTCCAAGTGCCTTAACCAATCTGAGGCATGATTCTACATTGAACTGTAGTTCTATAAAACATGTGATGGCCATATCTTAATGCTGAATCCAAAGAGACTTTTTGTTCTATTGATTTGCTGCATGTCCATTGCCACATGTGGTGATCACACACATACCACTGGAAGTTCATACCAATTAAAAAGAAAATTCTCACGTTTTAACTGTTATAATTCTTCTGTTTTTTTCATAATATCTTAAAACTATCTCAACAACAAAAATTATTCATAATAGCCCAAAGGAAAAAGAAAACTAAACTTACACTGTCCGTTTCTGTCTTTACTTTAAATTCCATTTCTTTCGTGTTTTTTATACTTAGAGTTTTTGCTCTAAAATTAGGGAAGATAGAAAATAAAATAAGTCACTTCACAATCACTATAGCAATGAAGACACCAAAAAGATAAGTCATATAACAATTAGAATGTGTCTGAAATAGTTTAGATCCTATAACCCATTTGTTCATAAGACATTGGCAAATCTATATATCTCTGAAATACTGTGGAATAGAGGGTAGTAACAGAGACTTCTATATAGAGATTAATAAATGTAATTTACCTCATTTGGGTGCCCAGAGCCCCCATCTCCAGGATACAAAAGGTGGATTGGTAAAGGAGAATTGTAAAAAATAAAATCCAGGTCATTGCCAGGCCATCCAACCATTGCCAGACCATTGTGGCCAATGCCTTGCTAAGCTATGGTGTGGTCATTTGCTCTTTGAGCTCTGACCATCACCATGTTTCCTGAACTTAACTTCCTCCCCTACCTTGAGGAGGTGAATTCCCCCCATCCAATTTAGTTTTAAATAAACTATATTTTCTTATCTAAAAACAAAAAGAAAATCCAGAGGGTATGCGGCATTTTATAAAATCTTGTTTTAGAAAAAGAAAGGAAAGATAGGTCCAGATAATAATGAATATGCATATACAAATTCTATAAAGATAGAATCTATAGAGATAAAACTTAACATTTTTTCAGAATATATCATTTTCGAAGTAATTTCATGAAAAATGAGTAGAAGTACTAACAGATGAAGGGGAAGCAGAAAAAGAATTGGTCAAAATAGGGAAATGATTCATAGATGTCTAGTAAAAAGACTAAAAGTGAGAATGTTCTTCAATAAATCATCTTGAAAAGTGTGTGCACATAGATACAAATATAAGTCAATCTGGCTTCTAAAAAATAAAATTCTCTGAAGTTATTTAATTTTCCAAATGATTTTGTTTGTGCATTAGATACTCTATTTCTTCACCTAATTAAAAAATATATATATTATAAGGCTAAGGGGTTTATCTATTTCAATAGATTTTATGTATTCTATTTGATAATATTAGTAAGCTATTTCTCTTCATTAAGATCAACATTGTTAAATATCATGTGCAAGTAAGACATTTTCTTATCTGTTTCTAATTCTCTGATAGCAAGTAAAATATGAGAATGTAATACTCTATGTTACACAGAAATAAAAGTAACTGGTAGTACCAAATACTTTGCTGCTGCATCAGAATAAACAGCACATGTAAATAAGATCTTACCTTGGGAAGCGTCCTATCACTATGGCTATGGTACAGACAACTCCAAACAGCAGTCCCACATTGGCAGCAAAGCAGATTGTAAACACATACGTACTGACCCATATGCCCTGAGAGGGAATTGGGAAACAGAAGGTGTAGGTCCTTTGGAATTTTCATCTTTCTCATGATTGCTAAGTTTCTCACAATCATATTCTATGTTCCTGTGACTAAATCTCTCAGCAAGAACACATTGCATAAGAAGTGGCCAACAGAAGCCCAGGAATACAGAAACATATCCTGACTCCATCAGACTCTCAGCAGCAAAGGCAGGGAAAGGTTCATTTTTTTTACTTCCAGACACTGCCAACCCCTAGTTCAATTCCCCCCAAAGAACACTATATTTAAGGTCTCTAAATAGTTGGTTGATATGTATGGTTCAAAAGTATGTCATAATTTCCCACTGCTTTCTAATTTAATGTAGTAATATTATAAGCAATTGTTCACAGATTTTGGGTTATTCTCAACAATATTCTATTTTCTAGGATTGCTATAAAAATAACTAATGTAGTTTATTTAACATGAAGCTCTCAAAGTCTAATGTTAAAATGATTGAATCAAACAACACTGCCAATGCCACTTTTAGATCAGCCACTATGAAGATCATTATAATTTTATTTGCAAGGGACTGTTTATTGTGAAAGCTAAAAAATCAGGGTTAACTTATGTTTTGGAAACACTTCAAAAGATTACAAGAAACTCTAATTCTCTTTTAGTTGGAATTCCAAAAGTTATTGCAGGTTTTTTTCCCCACTTAAAATTATAATTTGCAACAAGATATTGCATTATAGTTGGCATTTCTAAGGTTAGTACTCCAAAAAATATATATTTAAAAGCAAAATAATTTGTGAATTTCAGAAGCTTATATTTTTCTAAACACAAAACCTTGAATTTACCAAATAGTAGACCAACAATTTTTTTTTTTTTTTTTTGAGTTGGAGTCTCACTCTGTTGCCCAGGCTGGAGTGCAGTGGCACACTCACGGCCACCCCAGCATTGACCTGCTGGGCTCTGGGGATCCTTCTGCCTCAGCCTTCCAAGTAACCAGAACTACAGGTGCATGCTACCATGCCCGGCTAATTTTTTTATTTATTGTAGAGACAAGGTCTCACCAAATTCCCCGGGCTGGTTTCAAACCCGTAGGCTCACACAATCCAGTCGCCTCAGCCTCCCAAAGTTCTGGGATTACAGGCTGAGCCACCAAGACCAGCCGACCAACAAAATTTTTAACTTCTCTCTTTTCTCCCAAATAATCTGCATCACTTTGCCTACGAGTACAATTCTAGATTGATTTCTTTCTGTCCCAATAGCTGTATTATCACTTTAATACATCTTCAAAACATAATTCAATTTCATACACAAATGAAAAATTTAGAAATCTCTCTGCATTTTAAAAATGGCATAGAACATTGCGGGGGATGCAGGGTTGTTGTTTTTTTTTTTTTTCAGTCAATGAAACAAATATTTCTAATGGACTTTTTTTTCCTTAAAGCTCTTCTCCTTTTTTGTACTATTTATCTACACTGAGCTTGAGTGATTGTTAATAACAGGCTGTTTTGAAAAGCTGAGCCCTTGAAAGCAAATGGAGGAACTTCTATCAGAAAATTTATTTGATTTTGGATAAACAAACATATGGAGAAGAGAAAATATATTTTAAATTATTCTAAAGCTAAGAACCATCACCTATAAATGTAATGCTAAGTTATTGCTTATTATGAGATCATTCCCAGCTTGTCATCTCATAGGTTAGGAGACTGAAATGTTTTTCTTCTATTAAAATGAATAGGTAGTCATTTCAGTCTTCAACTTGTTCACAGTGTGATTTTACTTCCTAGTGTATTACACTGTACTTAATCATATACAAAATAAGGTTGCAAGTTTTTGTCCATTACTTCAATCTCCCATGATAACTTTGAGTCTCACTCATTCTCAAATGCTGACTGAACCTATCTGAGTGTGGCAGAATAAGACCTCACCAAAAGTCTTATACCTCTAATTCCTCTTGGCCAACCTCCATGATTCAATATGGCAAAGGGAACTAAGGATCGGTCTCTGCCACTTAAAAAAAAATCACAGAGCCTAGAGGCTGGAATTCATCAGAGTAACCAGAAATTTTGGTACCATCTAGTTCTATTTTTAAAGCATATTTACTCGCCCACAACATCATCTATTATAAGTCGGACTTTACAAATGCTTCCTTATTTCCTGGGGCTACATTTATAGCTTTGAAAAAACATCAAATGGAAATTAATAACATAGATTAGTAAATCGTTCCATTGGTTAGAATAAGCAAGTCTCAACGGTATTCTGTAACAATTTCTGCTAAAGACCCAAATGCTAGTTGTCAGTTATCAGGAATTGATTAGCTCTTGGGCCCCTATTTTCTTCTTTCATTATGTGTTTCTACTTACTCCTTTACCTGTTGGGCACTCGCAGTCATCAAGTACAAACTCACTCAAAACAAACAAACAAGCAAACATAAAATATAACTAAAATAACCCCAATACTGACCTTCAGTAGGGAACACGAAAATATTTTCCTCTTATAAAATGCATCAACATAAAGCATAGTTTAACAGCTACCTGACATCTCCCTAATTTACATGATGTACTATCTGTTCTGTTGACAGATTCATACTTTTACATTTTTATAGATCTGATTTCTATATCCACTCATTGCTACCCAAACTCAGTTCAGAGTCCATGAATAGGGACTCTGTTTGGATCTCTATTTCCTCATTAATTCAAAAAGGGTTTTGCCCTACAACTCAAAATAATATCAATAAAGTATAAAAAATTTAAAGAAATAAAAAATTTTCTGGTTTTCCATATTTTAACTACTTCCATGATTTGTTAAACTTTAAACTTTTAAATTATTTTATATAATTTTTTAAATAATTTTAGTTTTATGAGATTTTAGGCATATTCTATCTATTGAGTAATCTAGAAATATTATGTCTGTTGGGTAATAAAGCCTATATACACAAAAGTCTGTACAATATTCTTACTTTAAATGCTATGCCCATGTCATAACCCAATAATTCATGACTGTTCACTGTTGGATCCCTTGGCAGCTAAGAGACACCAGTCTACTCTAACCATAAACAGCCATTGTCAAGCTAACTTCAATGTCCCATTGAATCGTCAAGTACTTGCTATATCCATGTCACCTTTTGTAACATTACTATTTGCCCATACCATATTAACTACTTATTACAAATTTGTAGCTATCACCTCTAAGTAGGAGACTACAAATTCTGATTTCTTAAACAAGTTTTCAAACTATCAAATACCTTCAAACGTAGCATGTCTATTCACCCCAAATATGTGTCCTTCTGCCAATGATGTTATCCTTCAGATATAGCACAAATATACACCAGTAAACTAAAATTAGAAGCTAGGGAATCATACTTACTCTCCTCTTTCATCTAATGTCCAATCATTTTGCAAGTCTTATAAATTATTAATCAAAAATATCTCAAACCATATCTCTCCCAATACACTAATAATAATCTAGTTCCCACTTAACTGTCCCTTTTCTAGATTATTTTGATTGTCTCCTACTTAACTATCTATTTTTGTTATCTGCATTGTAAACTATTTGCCATACTGCTGTCAGAATTGATTTTCTATGTATAAGCTTGGATATCAGATTTAGATAATATATTAAAGGCATTTTTACTCTACCCGCATCTTCAAAATCCACTGAAAACAATATAAAAATAAATAAATAGAAGGAAAAAAGAGTATCAAGAAACAAGAGCATGGTAAAAACTTCTAACTATAAAATATTATACAAACCTTTCCAACACCGTGAAATTTAGGTGATAACCAAGAGGGACACTAGAAGCCACCAAACTTATCCTCAGGGTTCAATCAATTGTAGATTTTTGCACGTATGCCAGTCCTAGAAATTCTATAAAATAGTCGTCTGATAAAAAGCTTTTAGGGGCAAGAGCTTCTAAGTGCTAGAGTCAAAGATGGGCTATTAGGGAAACAGGAAATGTACCCATAGAGATTTGTTTGATACCATAGCATGGCAGAAGTAAAAGACCATTTGTATAACTTACAACCTAGCTTTCTCATCATAGGAGACTGCTAGAGGTGACACAAGATAAAGAATAAAGAGGAGACAACACTGTTAGATCACCAGAGAGCCTGTGATTTCTGAGGCTTTGCTTCAACTAGGGACACATCCTCAGAAGACCTATCTAAATCAAAATTGGGAACTAGTTGACCTCATTTCTTACCTCCTGCCCTCCCTGCATTGTTTTTCAGCGAATAGCTAAGTCTACTAAAAATTAATGACAATCTTAGAGAAATCATCAAGGGACTTATTCACAGAAATGAGGAAAAGAAAGAAAATAATAAAATAGAGACAAAGAGTGGGCTTGGATATTTAATAGGCAATGTAAACTCAGGGAAAACAAAACCCTCAAAAATAAATTAAAATATTCAAAGAAGAAATACGCTATCAAGAAGAGAAAAACTGAAGAAGATTAAAAAACAAGCTGGAATAATTTGCTGGAAATGAAAACATTACAGAGGTAAAAGCCATATTTAACACTAAAAAGATAATCACAACTAGAAATACATCATTAAATATATACGAGTAGTCAAAAGAAAACACACACAGAAAAGTGAAATAATTATGTGAAATTATATAGATATGAAGAACAAAATAATTATGTGAAACTATATAGATATGAAGAAAGGCAAAGATAAATCAACAAATACATAATTAGTTAAGAAGTGAGTGGAACATGTAGACTTGAAAAACCATTCAAAGAAATATTAGAAGAAAATATTATACAAGTAATTATTGATTCTGAGATCAAAAGAAGAAAGAACTTCATTTAGCATCCATTTAGGAAAACAAACTCGCTAAGCAAAAAAAAAAAAAATCAGGTTGACCTGTGGCTGCTCTACCTTATTCCTCAACACCAGAAGATAATACCAAGTCTAAAATGCCCTGAGAAAAATCATTTTAGATTCAACCAAAAACTTTCCCCTAATACATAGAAAACAGGTAGATATTTTCACCATGAAATCATTAGGGGAACATGGAACATAAAATACATGAGCCCTTCTTGGAAAACTACTTGGTGATGACATACAGAAAACAGAGAGAAGATAAATAACTCAAGAATGAGAATCTATAGTTTTAAAAGACTAAAGATAACCACTAAATGCTTTCAAATAATAGAATCTTCTGTATTCTACAACTTGTTAAGTGATATATCATCTTCTTCTATTGAAATCCCAAACTAGAAACTTAAAAGTCATTCTAGACTGATTCACTTTATATAATGAACTGGGGGTGAGGACTAACTAATCCAACCTCTTTAATATTTTTCAGTCTATTTTCTCTTCTTGAACTTCATGGTCTCAGTCTTGGTCTAGACTTTCCTCAGTTGTTTGGCTGAATGGCTAGAGCAATGCAGTATATTCCTCCAGCTTGATCCATCTTACTCAATCTATTCAACTGACCTTTTAAATACAGAAATTATATTTGTTTCACCTTTCAGTGATGCTTTGCTGCCTTCAGAATGAAGTCAAATTGTCTTTGCACGACATGAGCAGCCTTTCCCAATCCAACCCATTTCTTAACTTTTCCACCCTCATCTGTTACTACCCCCCCTCACACAAAGTGTTCTACCTATATCAAACATCTTGATTTTTCATAGCCTGATATGCTTATACTCATCTCTGTATCTTTGCATATGTGGCTCTTTTTCCCTTCCTCAGGTAATCTATTCAGTATCCAATTCTCAACTTAGAAATTATTTCCTAGAAGCCTTCCTTGACATCTCTCCCCCTCTAATATGGTAACGTGATTCCTTCTATGTGATTAATGAGACTCCTTGATCATAGGGTTAACAAGCAGCTTGTTGAATAAGTTTGCATCTTTCCATTTATTTGTTTCCATGAATTACCTCACATGTCTCACCTTAACAAAGTCGTGGCTAATTTGGCCTCTTGGCCTGCCTACCAAATACTGTTCCTTCAAGTTTCAGTTCATATTTCTGCTCTGCTATGAGAATCTTCATGTTAATCAGTTCAAATTAAATATCCCTGCCTCTATTTTCCCTCAGAACTAAGCTTATACTTTTACTTCCAAGTCATGTTATATCATGCTTTGCTTAATAAGTTAGTGTTTCTGTGTCTGCTTCCTGCACAAATGATAAACATCTAGAGAGGACTAGTAGTTATTTTTTCATCTCTACATTCCTTATGGTACCCAGCATTATACTTTGGTAGGAACTCAGTAATATTAGGCCCCAGGAGTAAGATTGTGGAAACAGGCACCAGAATAAATAATGCCCCAAAGTCTCTCAGAACAAAGGATCTGAAGTAGAGAAGCTACATAGATCTTTATATTTCTTTTCATTTTCTTGTCTTTCTAAACAACAGTAGTTTATTGACTCATGGTTCTGGAGGATGCACATTCAAGGTCAAGGTGTTGGCAGATTTGGCTTCTTCTCAATTATTATATTTCAATATGGTGAATGACATAATAGAATTAATCAGAGGGTACTCGTGAAACATTTCATCTATATTAGAAAGGAGGAGAATTTTGGATGCTCTTACATAGGTAGGTTTTTCTAGAATAAGTGTGCTAAATGTTTATGCTAGTAGAAATCATAGTTTACCATGGTTTGATATAATATAATCTATTTCCAATACTGTACTTCTTAATGTAACCCATTTAAGAGACAATTCATGAGACATTTTGTAGTTAGAATGAATGTTGTCACCATTAATAGTTTTGCTCTATCTTCATGCAGCATACATTTGCACTGGGTAATGAAGATTTTTCATACATGTTATAACTTGCTATATTTCTATTAGTGTGTACTTCCTTGATGAGTCTTGCTTTCAAAGATCAATTCATAATGTAAATTGGTTATTCCAAATTCATTCAAATTAGTTAGTATTTCTTTAAAAGTTCTCAAACAACACATCCATCAAAATTTGACAAAATTCTATTTCTTTTCTTATAAAGACAATTTCTATTTTAATACTTTCATTAAGATTTTGGAAAGAATAAATGGTAGTTTGTAAAATGTACAAGTCTCAAATGGTTAAATCCATTTTCTGCAAAGTATTAAAGCTTATTTGTGTGTGTAAGCCAAAGAAGAATATTTTAGGTCAAATTTCTACTTACCCAATCGATTTTATCCACATTCCAATATTTTTTTAAATCTCGGAACTGTATTAACATTCCCTTCAATCCCACAACAATAATGCTTGCAAGAACACACTTGAAATAAAAAAATAAGTTGATGAAAAAGCAAGATAAATATTTTAATTTAAATTTAAAAGGACCAATATATTTTTATTTCTTTGTTTTTAAAGTGCTTAATAGACAAAAGCAATCATCAATTAGAAGGCTAAAGTTTTGTTTAAAGTTAACCTATTACTGTACTTTTAAAATATATGTATATATATAAATTTACAAAGTAACATTTGTACAAATTGTATAAAGCAAGAAATAAAAGAAAAAAGAAAATGTGAATTATAAGAATGAATGTCATAAAGCTGAATGTCTTCTTAACTACAATTATTCACTGTCATTGTTTGAAATGTGTTGGTTTAAAAAAGCATGCATATCATATATATCATATTGTCTTAAATAGCAAATATCTGGCTTCACCTGAAGATATTTATAACTTTCTTGAAAAGTGAACTTGATTATTGAAAGATCCTCCTGTGGAAATTATTTATTCTCACTACACAAATAAAGAATTAGAATAACAAAGGAGGGCAAGGTAAACTACTCGTACTAACATCTCGAACCACTTTGTGCAAAGGATGCATCAAGCGTAGGAATGTGTATTTGTTCCCTACTTACTTTCCCCAGCACATATTTTCTACTCATTGAAGTTCTGGTAAAAATAATTCCAAAGTCTACTTCTTATAAAAGCATATGCCTAGTTCCATTCTCCAGATGAGTACAGAATGAATCTCATTCCACAATGCCACTCTCATGTGAAAGCCTCAGAAGTAGAAAATAGCCATGGTGCCCTTCCAAGCCTCCCTCATCAAAAGGTAGCTTTCCACTCTTCCCCTCCCCTTCCACCTTTACATGTGTAACATGGTTTTCAGATTTAGAACTATCGAGGTTCTACTTCTAAGAAATGATATATACAGTGATACTTGTGAAAAAGTAAGTTTAAAAAGTAAATAGTTTAAAAGCACTACTGTACCATGGGCAGCCAGTAAAGCAAAGGTCCTATTGCATAGATGACTATAAGGACGAAAATGCAAGATATTAGACAGGCCACCTGTAAAATACAAGACAGAAAAAAAAAGCCTTGAACATTTTATTATTCCAAAGTTATGGGGGTGGGGGAATAATTCTTAGTTCATCTTGATTAGATGAAACAAAATATTGGCACATAACTGTTAAATTGCTTAGACTGTCATTATCTATATTTTGCAGCTGAGGGAAGCCAAATGTGACAGCTGACAAACTGGTGCAATCAAATTAAGTCAGTGATGAGAGAAAAGCAATTCCACACAAAGAAATAGGACACCATCAACTTTTATCACACATCACAGCAATGGCTTTTTTTTTTATTTAATAGTGAAAGTGGCATTTCAATTAAAAGTTCTTTAGCCTGTGGTTGTTTAGCCTGCCTCGCCTCCTTACTTTATAAGGGACTGTTTGAGTAATAACTTAATATGCAGTTTAGGATTTTTCTGTGCTGATGATAAATTTCCATCAAAACGCTCTCTTCTTTAGAGTTCTTTGTTAATAAGGGCTCTGGTTAGGAAGTGGTTATATGGGATATGGGAGCAATCTCTGGCAGTGGAACAGACTTAATTTTACTAATCCTGAAAAGTCATTAGTATCATGTTCAATCTAACCAGCTCAGCCTGTTAACAAAAGGCAATTCAAAACACCTGACTCCTACAGCGATGTTGCACTTGATGGAAAACCTGATTCAACATACGCAAATGTTCATGTTAACAAAAACATGTGATCAAGCTATCATCCCAACAAGAGAAAAGAGGGCTTTCACAAGATCACAAAAGAGCCTAGAACATCATTATGGAGATATCGAAGGGAATCTGGACCTAGTCGAATGACTTAAATTACAAATAAATACATAAACAAATAATAAATATCAAAGGCTGGCGAGGACTCAGAGCGACTGGAGTTTTTGGGTGCTGCTAGTGAGAATGCAATATGATATAGTCACTTAGAAAACAATTTTGCAGTTTCTTACGAAGTTACACATATACTTACCATATGAGCCAAGGCTGCCTAAGAGAAATGAAATTATATGGCCAATGAAAATATGTAAATAGTTACTGAAGCTCTATTCATAAACACCAAAATCTGTAAATCCCTGAAATGTTCACCAATTGATGAATATATAAGTTATGGCATATCTATACAATAAAATATCATTTTAAAAATGGATGAAATTCAAAATTATAAAACTAGTGAAAGAAGGTAGACTCAAAAGGATATATATATATGAGATTCTGAAAACAAAATAAATCATAGGATCTCGGGGATTCAAGGTGGTAGGAATATTCTATATCTCTATTGTGCTTATGGTTATACAATAATATACTTTTCCAAATAAAGTGAATTTACACTTTTAAAGGATAAATTTTATCATATCTAAACTATACCTCCATAAACACGATTTTTAGAAGAAGAAATTGGAGAAGGAATCTGCAGTTGTTGCTAACATGCACGTATACACACCCAGGGTCGGTCCAGGGTTGGCACTTATCCTGAAGCTGGTACTATTAGAAGGTACATGTGTGGAAAGGGATAGTAGAGTGGGACTAGCTATAATTATTCAACTAAGCAAGCAATCATTCAAACAGACACAAGAACAGATCTTTCCTCATTGACTGAGACTGAGGGCACCTGTTTTCCCATCCACATTTTTTTTTTTTGAAAGCAGGATTTATTGAAAGGACAGAAGAGCTCCCATAGTGGAAGGAGGCCCAAAGAGGTTGCCTCCTGTCCACATTTTGTGAAACTCATCACCAGCACACTGCAGCATATAAAGGGGAAAAATAATTCTTATGTGTAAAATAAATCATTAGGGAACTAATAATTGCCCATGAAAGAAGTTATAGTACACCAAATTGTCACTCTACTGATCACTTAAGAGCAAGTGGTGATTTTACACAAGAATGTTTTAAACAATAAAATATGATGCCTCTCATCCGCTTTAAGAGAGTCTTTAAACACGTTTGCCCATTTCATGAGTGATTTACGAGTGCACCTGCCCACACCATGCTGAGTGTTCAGCAGTTTTTGATCAAAAACAGCACGACTCCTATGCTCCAACCTCCCATATTCACCCGATCTCACGCTGAGTGACTTTTGTTGTTTCCCTGGATGAAAAATTTCCTCGAAGGGAAACGTTCTGCTGATGTGGAAGTGGTGAAACAAGAAATAACAGAAGCACTAAAAGGTATCAAAATTGACGAGCTCCAAAAGAGTTTTGAGCACTGGAAAAAGCATCTTGATAGGTGAATTGCATCAAATGGAAAATAATTTGAATGTGAATGAAGTTTAAACATGTAGAAGTAAATACACTATTTTTAATAAATAAATTCCAGGTTCTTTTGGTCCTTCCTCATATGTCAACAAGAATTCACTCACTGATCTACAATTTTAGTCTTGTAGTCAAAGTAAGACAAGAGTTAAATGGATTTTATTTAGCAAAAGATGACAAACTATGAGTGAAAAGACTGTTTACCTTAGATGTTAAGCCATACAATGAAATAGACCACATAAGTAAATGGCTATGTTCACTCTCTTAGTGTACTTGCCTTATCGATGTTGATGCCCTAGATCAAAAGACAAGAGCAGCTAATTTGAAAAGAAACCCTTACCAGTTCTGCCCAGTGTATCTACTCCTCAGTGTATCTCCTCCCCAGTCATGGAAATCAGTAATATAATAATGCCTGCCCTCAAAGGTCTCAAAATACCTATATTAATTCTCTCCATCAATAACAGTTTCAGATACCTAAAGTTTGGATTTGTAAAAAATTTTTGAGATCATGCAATCCAAATTGTCGTTCCTTAATTGCCAATTCAGTAATTTCAAAAAGAGCTCAAATGAAGACCAGACATTTGCAGTGCTATGTAATAGACTTCTCTAACTTCAGGTCTCTGTAATAACCCACTTGAGCTATATTTTCAAGTATCATCTACTTTTTTTCATAGCTATTACTTTGCATATGAGGCAATTCTTAACAAAATGTAAGTAGCTCCTTCTTAATAAACTTTAGGTTGGCTTATGGTGTAATTAGTAGAGAAAAGTGTTCACATCCTTAATAATCCATATGACAAACATATAGGACTTTACTCTTCAACTCTTTCCATGTCATACTAACTAAATTTCTAAAGATTTTTTTTTTCTTTAAAATCATTACTGCTACTGTTTAGGAGTTAATTCTGCACAAAAGATATGCATTTTTTTCTTCTTACATCCTCAAACAAATATTATATATGTTGTATATTACTTACATAGATGACTATTCGGGCATTAAGGTTATCCTTACATATATGTTTGATCGGAGGCCAAGTGAGCTGCCAGGCATTTCCTTCCTAAGTAGTTGTCAAAGAATGCAAAGCAGGTCAGGAGCTCACTTCATACACAGTTTTGTGGAAAGGTAAAAGAGATGGGAAAAGGCAGAAAAAGAGAAAAAGAGAGAGAGAATATTGGGTAAGGCTAGATTTAAAAGGCTTTAAAGAAAATGAAAGCAATGAGCCAAATTTGAAGGAGTAAAGGAATACAGTTTGGCAAATTAGAACCTGAAGACAACCTAAGTGGTGCAGAAAAACATGCCAGCTGTTGTTTTCATTTGTGGCTGAGCGCATGTGCAGCAGCCATGGTCTCTCATCCCTCCTGGTTACACTTTCTGAATTCCCTGAAGAGTACCAGTGTATCTCTTCCGTTGGAAGTGAAGCATGCAGGGGAGAGAGCCAGGGGATACTGAGCTCCCTCCCTGACTTAACATTCTTTACAGGGAAGGAGAAAAAGCAAGGGGTGTAACATTGAGAGTATTTGTCTAAGCAGTGCCAACTTTCTTACTCTCCTAGAGGCCTTTCTTAGATACATAAGTGTTGGATGTCACATCTAAAGAAAATCACTGTAAAAAGGGTCTCTACATGCATAGGCTAGAAACATATGTCTCAGCCTTTGACCATGGCATTTGGTTTTAAATGATCAGTATCTTTTACTATTCCAATTTAAACATTTTTATTTTATTTTCTAGAGCACTGAAAGGCTTTTATATAAACTCATTTGTATGCAAAATAGTGTATGTAAAATTCACTGTCCAATGCGGCCACATGTGGCCTTGAGCACTTGAAATGTAGTCAGTCAATATTAAGATATGCTGCAAATATAAAATACACACCCGATTTTCAAGCCTTAGTACAAAAAAAGAATGTAATATTATTGTAATTAATTTTAAAATGGCATCAATGTTGAAATGATCATATTTTGACCCCTTGGAAAATTAAAATAGATTTTAAAATTAATTTTATCAATTTCTTTTACTTTTTAAAATACGGCTACTGGAATATTTAAGTTACCTGTGTTACTCACATTATGTTTCCACTGAATAGTGATTTTCTATAATGTATGACTTCATACTTGGTTTTAAGTGGGATTTTCTATAAATGTACTATAATTTTTAATGTACTATATTAAGTGACAATAAAAGCTATCTGGTCTGACCAGTCCCTTCTAATGTCAGCAAACTAGTAGTTTAAAAAAAAAATTATTGGGTACTTTCATTTGTCATTTATTTTGTCCGTAGTAGTTATTTAACACCAACCACATACCAGGTTCTGGGTTAGACACTGAGGATACAGTGCCCCAAAGTAGACAAGGGCCCATGTTCCCCAGTAGCTTTCAGTCAAGGGTAGAAGGCTGACATTAGTCATATAATCACACTAAAGAATGCTTAATGTCAAAAGGCACTAAGGTCACTGAAGAAAAGGAACACAGTTGATCCAGAAGTGGCAGTGAGAAATGAAGGATAGAAGGCATTCACTTAAAGGGGAGGGGGGAGGCAGCAACAAAGACAAAGAGAACAGACAAGGGAGCCCACAAGGGGTCAAGAAGGTCTAGGGAACTGGAGAGCTAAGAATGAGGTGGAGAACAGGCCAAGATGAGGCTGTACCTGGAAGCACTGGGAGTCTGGTAGGCAAAAGAAAGGTCTGAACTCTAAGGCCTATGTAAAGCCTTTTATGGGTTTTAAGAAAAATTGACATGACCATATTTGCATTTTAGAAAGATAACATTCAAAAAATACTGTAGTACAGTCTTTCTACAGAAACATTACCAATGTTTCTGGATAAAAGTCAGTTGGTAAATTCATTAAGAAATGTAAGATGGTTATCACTGGTTCTTTGATTGGTGGTCATTAGCTTAAAAGTTAAAGCACTTATGTCTTCTAAGTTAATTGACTGGATATAAATCTAGTCCATAAGAGAGAGCCATTTAAGGGGTTGTTTTGTGAAGTGATGTCACATAGAAAACTGCTCTCATAAATAGCCTATTTAGAACAAAACTTTTAAGACTTGGCTTGCCTAGCACTTTCTCCAAACCATGTCAGTTATCAGTTATACCCACATAAACTTCACACTCGTAGTGTTAAAGGTCTGAAATGACTACCATGGGAAAGTATCCTCTATTGGGATATGCACATTTAGTCAGATTCTTTCCCTGTGCAATTTAATGGGAATTGTTTAAAAGATTAGCAACCAATTCAACAAACAGAGCAGAACAGCATGAAAATATTCTGCTACTGAGCATTGTTTTCCTGAACTGTTGTTTTGTTAGGCTTCTTTCATTTCATTTAAAGTTAGATCAATACAATACCATGCATAAAAAAACCTTGATTTAATATAAAGTTCTTTAAAAAGTTCTGTTGTTCTAATCATTCAAATGTGTGACCTCCAAAACAGAGATGAGAAGGGGCATCCCTCTCTTCCAACCATATTAATCAAACAAATGTATGCCCAACTTGAACCAAAAAAAATTCTCCAATTTAAAAATAAGTACAAGTTTTCTCAATTATTCTCTTTCGAATCATATGGTTTCATTGTGACTAAAGTCATAATTTTAAAAGTAGGCAAATGCCTAAGGAAATCCCAGATATGGAACTCATTCAAGGAAGAAACACCTCAGGGCTTCTGTCTCAACCTTCTCTGTCTATGTGACAAATGAAGATGCTGATTTGCTCAAGATCCTGTAGCAAATCCAAGGAGACAACTTGAGCTAGAAAACTGTCTTGGTGCATCCCCAGTAAGTCAGGATGCTTTAACATTAAATGTTAAACAAAAGGTTTTGCACATAATTTATTATTTTAAAAATAATTAATAGTAATGAAATCAATGATAATTGCTAACATTTGAACAGCACTTATTTGATGGTCAAGCATTGTGCTACATAAGCATCATTAACTCCTTTCATATTCATAATAATTCTACTTTAACAGCCAAGTAAGTTAGAGAGTTAAGTTACTTGTGCAAAATCACCCAGCCATGAGTGATGAAGCCAGGGACCAGACCCAGGCTCTGGAACCCACACCCTGAACCACTCAATATGGTTATTGAGCCTGAACATGAAGAAAGAAACCTAATGCATTCACTCTGATGAGAAACCAGGTGGAAGCTACTAGAGTATTCTAGAATTTTGAAGATAGAAGAGTCCTCAGAGTAAGGGATGATATTTAGGTATACTACATATTAAACATTCAAATCTATATTACAAACATTTGAGAGTATAGTTTGCAAAAATATTTATGCCAGTACACAGGATATACCTACACTTGAAATCGCTGGCTGGTAAAATTCAGTAAAATTACTTGTGTCACATAAACCAAAGTTAAGTAAGAATTTTACTTCTTAGCTGATGAGTTGTGGAAATTATTTGCTAAATTATAATATATTCAGAATTGTTATTTTCCTTCTACACCATGGTACATTGATATTATTTGTTAGCTTCATGCTATATTTTGATACTTGTTAAACCATCTTTTTCTGGCCACTTGCCACCAAGGTCAAGAACTACATACTTTTCAAAATTCATTCTTCTATAACCTAAAAACAGTATTTAATATAGGGGAGACTTTTAATAAATGTTTGAATTAGCATATATAATGCTTTATAAACTCTTATTCAATCAACATAAATTGTTTTAATAATGATTACTTGTTAATGTTAATTTTTATATTAAGATACATATTAATTTTCTCATATAAATCTGTGGTTAAGAGTGCAAGATTTGCAATACGTCTCTCTGGGCTCTATTCCCAACTCTGCTATCTTTTTCTCAACTTTATTATGCAAAAACTGAGGATGATGATTATATTTCCTTCGCAAGGTTACCTAAAGTATTAAACAAGTTCATTTATATAAAAAGCATGACACACAATCCCTGCCACACACTCAATATCTTCTCCACCAACACCACCCCCATCATCATCATCAACAGCTACATCTTTATCATCATCATCATCATCATCATCTTACCAGTACTAGGCAAAATGCCTGGTATATCATAGGCTCTCAATATATATTGAATTGATTTGAGTTTCTAAAAAATATGTGTTTCTTTAAACTAAAATGTGCACAGACACTTTATTACTCAATAAATCACTTGTATGTCTCTATAGACAGGAATTTTAGTGTTAATTATTAATTTAGCCTATAATTGGTTTATTTTATTTAAAGGAAATGAATAAAAAATGGGAAAATATTGACTAGATTGGCAAAAAAATCACACACACACACACACACACACACACACACACACACACACACACACACACACACACACACCCACTAGAGGGAGCTCTAATTTCAATGGTTGCAAAACATAAAGCGGCCATTTGTCCAGAATTTCTTCGTTCCTTCATTTCATCTTTTGGAAGGATCACTCATAGGAAAGCTAAAGGAGATTTCTTTGAAACTACTTAGAGAACTGTGAAGCAATGAAGATATTTTCAGGACTTTTAAGAGAAGCTCCCTCCTCCCACTCTCCAAGAATGGGAGTGGAGGCCCAGCAGTTCCTTTGTCCTTGCTGAACTTGGATTACCTGTGTCTTTGCTCCCGTGCTGTACAGCCCTGCAGTCCTTCCCATGGCAGCAGCACTTGGTATGCAGAAGAAAAATGAAGAAATCACATTGCTGAGGCCATGGGCCAAAAATTCCTGCAAAATTCATAACAGGAGAATATATGACTTCTTAATCACAATTGACTTTGAGAGACCACAGGCACAATTTGTCAAATAATGAGGCTTTGTTTGCATTCAGTTTTAGTTCTCCCTACCGGTTGGAATTTGACAGTTATAATAAAAATAGCTACCATGTATTAGTTGATTACAATGAGCCAAGAATTGTTCTAAACACTTGATTCACCTCATAACAAACTTACAGGGAAATGCTATTTATTTATGCTCTCAGTTGCCAATATTTCCTCCATCTTTTAAGTCACTACAATCAGGCTTTTATTCCCACCATTCCACCGATGACTTTCACAATGATAAATCCAATGGTTCATTCTTAGCTTACCTGGCCTAAAAGAAGCATTTGACACAGTTTCTCACTTTTTCTTCCTTAAAGCCTCCTTCACTTGATCTCTAGTACCTCATACTTTCCTGATTTCATCCTATCTCTGTGGGTCACCACTTCTCAATTTCCTTTGTGGCTCCTACTCATCCACTCAACTGCAAATATTGAAAGATTATTTCTCTTGTCATCCTAGCTACCCAAATACATGTTGAGAACTACCAAATTTATATCTCTAGCTAAGACCACTCTACTGAACTTCAGACTATACAGAAACCAGCTACCCAGCATCTCCCTTTGGAAGGCTAACAGGTGTCCTCAATTTACTAAACTGGGCTACAGATCTCTACCATCCCACCTGGTTCTCCTACATTCTTCCCAAACTCAAGTTCCAGTGACTTAGACCAAAAGCTTTGGGTTCATTCTGGACTCCTCTGTTCCATCTTTTCCCAATTGGCATCCACATCCGGTTCCGAATCCATCCATCTCCTCCATCATTACATCCTGGTCCAAACCATCACATCTCACCTGAATATGGCAAAGCATCCTAGCCATTTGTTTTTGTTTTGTTTTATTTTGTTTGTTTGTTTGTTTGTTTTCTTGTTTTGCTTCTACTGTTACTAGTAATCTCAGAAAAACAGTCCTGCCCTCAGAGAGCTGTGGTTCTGGTGAGTGTATGCTGACAATAAACAAGATAAGTATAGAAAGAAATGCAGAGGAGGGCATGGGAAAATCTGGAGTTTAAGATTTTAGATGATCTGAGAAGGAAGTATTTGAATAAATGAGCTAAGCAGATATCTGGGATAACAGAACCCTGGAAAAGGGAACAGCAAGTGCAAATGTCCTGAGCCAGAAGCATATCCAGTGTGTTCAAGAAAAAGCAAGGTGGTATGGCTAGAACAGAATATAAAAGGGATATAAAGCTAGAAAGGAAAGGAATAGTGGCAGGTCATGTGGAACCTTGTAAGCCATGATAAAGAGGACTTTAACCTGAGTATGGTGGGAAGTTTCAAGTAAAAGAAAAATATGATCTGTGTTGTTCACTTTTGTATCCCTGTATCTAGGTCAGTGTCTGGTACATAGTGGGATTCAATACACATCTGTGGGATAAATAAATCTACATTTTTAAAGATGAGAAAAATGGGATGCAGAAAGAATTGCAGTTGCATAGTGTCAGAGTGAGATTTGTGCACAGGTAGTTCAACATTCATAACCACTACACTGCAGCTTCTCTGTAGACCAGCGCAGTTCCTAAGCGGCACAAGGGGGCTTGAAACAAGATACTGCCTGAAATGTATTCACAAATATAATTGACATAATCTGCATCCTTTTGTATTCTATAAATAGACACATCCTTTTTTTTTTTTTTTACCAAGAGTAAAAATGATAAATATATTTGGATTCTCTCTTAAAAATAAGTCAGAAATAATATCAAAGTTTCTTTCTTTTGAGTAGAAATAAAAGTATTATAACCCATCATAGTCAGATTTCCAGCTTTCAATGAATGAATGATTTAGAGATTTTTCTTTTGTTTTATTCTACCCATTCTTGCTTGACATTGAGAAAAGTTTTTATTTTCCCTAAGTTCAACAAGTTCAGGATCTGGGAGTATACAATACAATGGTACAATAGGAGTAGAGAAGGGCTGGGGGCACACTCCACCTGGTTGTCATCAACTGAATATTTAAATTTCTTGGCAGATCCTTGAGCAAGAGCCAGTGAGGCCACATAGCCTACAAGTGCCACTCCAAAAGCTTCAGTGATTACCGCAGAGAGAATGTTCATAGGGGGAGCTCTAGGTGGAGGAATTCTGTGGAAAGAAAGACCATATTGAAGCCATCAACCTACTTGTAATTTCTATAACAACTTGCAATCAATTCAACTGTGGTAATGACTCTGAAGTTTACATAGAATAAGTGAAATACCCATGAGAAAACCAAGCAGCCTTGCCCTTAGAAGCCCTTTGTTTTCAACATTATTTAGCAGAAAAGCAAAATTGCAAGGAACACCACAGGAGCAGCTCCATGTGTCTAGTTGGCATTTACAACCAGGGAATTCAGATTACACCACAGAAACTCTGACTCGACAAAAATTTCCTGTATCAGAACAAAAGCAAATCTGGAGCATTCTTTCATTTGAACCTTTCCAAATATTTATTTGGCTGGCACTGGAGATGGTATTTCCTCTCTCGAATACTACAGTGCTGTATGCAAACACTAGCTTACTGTGAACTACATTTCTTGAGTTAATCTTTAAATTTGCCATTGAGTTCATTATCTTAATTACATTTTTAACTCAGATCTTTTACAGTTCACTTAATAATGCCTTACATACATTTAAAAATGTATGTATAAAGATTCCATCTAACTTCTGTTGCAAAATATAGGATCTAGTTAACTGTTTCTCTGTTTCAAATAACTGTTTAAATAATACCAAGCCATTGTCTAATTTTCTTTTGAAAATCACTTGAGCCAATGTATCATTATTTATTAATCCCTGATGAGTCGTTTGAGGAGATGTACCAGAAAAAATTTAAAAATTAAAAATTAATAACCTCTTGGACAAGAAGAAAAAAACTGGAAGAGAATTCATGTTCATTTAATACCCAGTATATAAGTAAAATGTTAGACTCTTTCATATTAGCTATTTTATTTAATTCTCCCAACGACCCCCAAACTAAGTACCATTATGCCCACTGCATGGAGGAGAGAAAGGTTAAGTAACTTAGCTAAAGTCACAAGATGAATGGCAGAGCTGGGATTCAATCTCAGGTCTCAAAATCATGCTCTTTATAATTCCTTAAGAGTATAGGTCCGGAAAGGTCACTCAAAATAAAGGAGAATTAGTGGGGAGGGTGGAGAGGCATGATTTTTTTTTTCCCATTTACTAACGTTTACCCCCAAGACAAATTGATTTGTACTATTACAGGTCACAAGACATATGCCATATAAAACCATTAGCATTTCAAAGTATAAGAATATTTGTTTCATAAAAATTGAGCAGGCTTAATTATTAATAACAACATATGTACCTAGAAAGAAACAATAAACTAACTTTCAAAGGTAGAAAAACAGAGCATCCTTGAGAAAATTAAAGTTGAGTCAGATAATCACCATTAGCCTGTATCTACATAGGCTAGATGGAGAATTTTTAAAATTCTCTTTTTTTTTTTTTTTTTTTTTTTTGAGTTGGAGTCTCACTCCGTCACCCAGACTGGAGTGCAGTGGCCGCTCCCGGCCACCGCAGCCTCGACCTGCTGGGCTCCGGCGATCCTTCCGCCTCAGCCTTCCGAGTAGCCGGAATTACAGGCGTGCGCTACCACGCCCGGCTGATTTTTTGATTTATTGTAGAGATGAGGTCTTGCTGCCCAGGCGGGTCTCGAACCCGCGGGCTCAGGCAATCCACTCACCTCAGCCTCCCAAAGGCGCGGGATTACAGGCTGAGCCACCGAGCCCGGCTTAAAATTCTCTTTTTAATCCATGATAATTTTTCTACGATTCCTCCATTTTCATGTAGTTGGAAACCAAAATTTGAGACTGGAGGGTAAAAATGTGGAGGACCTAACGATTATAACTTTGCCCCAAATTTGTAAATATTGAGGCATATACAGCACATAAAAAAGGAATAATCCACAATACTCCCCCCTTTCCTAATATGCTTTTATTTTCTTTCAGCCTATATTTGGTACAACCTTTTGCTCTTTTAGAGTAAGCACCTCTTCTTTTTGTTAAACTTCCTCTTAATATTCAGAAGAAGTCTATAAGTCAGGTAGGGAACCACACTTTGTTCTTCACTTCTACACTCTGCTATTATACACTACCCAGACCTAGGTTTGCTATTTCAGATGATGCTTGTCCTCCTTTACTGTGATCTAAGTGAAATAAAAATAGTCATAAGAATATGTGGAGGTAGAGGAACAGGGCAGGCTAAATTCCAGAACATAACTCTAATTTGCAAAGTCATTGTTCTCTATTTTTTAAATAACATCTTTGTAAATATTTTAGTTTTTACCTGAAGCAATACTGTATAAACAATCATCAACATCTTTACAATAGATGAATAATCTAGGAAATTTCTTTCTATTTTTATGTAGTATTTGTTTCTATCATTTTATAATAAACAATGAATTAGAATTCTGTCCTGTACAGAGACAAAAAGAAGTAAAATCCACACCCATACATCCCCAGTCCCCTCTCCCATTAAAAACAAACAAACAAACAAAAACAAATAATACTTTAAAAAAGACTACGTTACCCTTTTGGAATATGACCAACTACTTCTAATCCATATGTGTTTTCCATATTGGTACAATAGCAAGCAAATGATGCAGCAATAATCTGTGTGGTTTAATTTGAAAAAAAGAAAAAATACATTACTGGCCTCTCAAACACCTTAAAACCATTTTTTAAAGTAAATATTATTCTTGTGTCTCATACTTGCCAAGTGTAATGTAGTAATTGCACATATTTTTTAAAACAAAATATTTAAAGTCAAAAATTCTCTGTGAGTTTTGAAAGCACTTACAGCCTCAAATTAGATGACATCCCAATAACATGACTCTTCTGATGTCCTACCCTTTGTCAGTTATGGCCAATTTTAAAGGAGAGCAAAATATAGAAGATTAGAGAGAGAGAGAGAGAGAGAGAGAGAGAGAGAGAGAGAGAGAGAGAGAGAGTGTGTGTGTGTGTGTGTGTGTGTACAGACAGCACAATCCAACCTAGATACTTGTTTCTCATGATATGAAGGATGCTTTGTAAGACAGCACATTTTCTCTCTCTCTCAAAAGTTTAAGATATTGCATTAGTGTTTCTAATTTATGCTAGAAAACAATGATGATCACCTCTCCTTGATTATTTTTAAAATATTGAGCTTTTTTAACTTCTTGTAGTAAAACAATCTACATCACAGCCTGTTGGGCTCAATGCTTTTAAAATGATCCCTGTGGAGTTTCAGATACCCTATCCTTCTGTTACTGACATATGCTAAGCAAGGTCACAAGTTCCCTGCCTATACCTATAATCATCTTTAAATTTCACATCAGTCCTCAGTTCACCTTTTGTTTCACCGGCCATTTATTTTCAAATGTTTTCCATTCATTTTAATTCTTCTATAATTTTAATAGATAAATGGAAATTTCACATGATTATGATTATCAGTTTGGAATGATTTATCTCGTCAAGACTATACCAAGCCGGGCTCGGTGGCTCAGCCTGTAATCCCGCACCTTCAGGAGGCTGAGGTGAGTGGATTGCCTGAGCCCGCAGGTTCGAGACCCGCCCGGGCAGGCGAGACCTCATCTCTACAATAAATAAAAAAAAAAAAATTAGCCGGGCGTAGTAGCATGCGCCTGTAGTTCCAGCTACTTGGAAGGCTGAGGCGGAAGGATCGCCAGAGCCCAGCAGGTCGAGGCTGCGGTGGCTGGGAGCGGCCACTGCACTCCAGTCTGGGCGACAGTGAGACTCCAACTCAAAAAAAAAAAAAAAGACTATGCCAATTAGTTAATTAAAGTACAAATTTGCAATATACATGGCCAGAAAAAAAATAACAAATTCACTCTAGCAAAATAAGCAATATCTAAAAATCAATGCTCAATAATATTATTTTGTAGGTTTGTTCCTATATGTGTTTTCTGTTCTCTGTGATGTTATTTAACTGAATTTGTGGAAGTTTATAAAACATCAAATGGGCTTAAAAAGGAAAACATCCTCGAAGATTAAAAAACGAGAAAAGCAACAAAACTGTATTGTTTTGTTATATTGTGAAACTGTATAAATATGATATAATACTAGTTTTTAAAAATAAAAATAGTACTGGCTAAAGATTCAGGCTATTAGATTAGAATAAAGAATATAAACAATCATTCCTAAACCAATTCATAAATTTTAATTGTTCATAATCATCATGTAATGTGTATACCAGATCAGAAAATACCATGAGCTGTAAAGAAAATAAATGATAGTTACTAGGTACTGGATCCTTACTGAAAATCAAATAATACATTATGACACATAACTTAAGTCCCAAATCACTGAGTCTTTTCAACAGTGTCTTACTTTCTCACTGTATTTCTTTTACATAATTAAACTTCCTTTATCAATTGAGTCATTGGTCCTCCAATATTAATTCAGTATTTTCAATATAAGGCCAGCACTGTCCTTAGACCTTAGCAAGAGAAGGTCTTGCCCCAGGTGGCTCCAGTGCCTTATAGGGTTCTAATTTGGCCCTCTGCCAACTATAGCCTTTCCCACAAGAGGGGAGCTTTGTGGGGGTAGGGGGCTTGTGCCCAATTCAAACTTGTACCCTCTTTCTGAACTATACTCTGGAACCTATAGTTTCTGCCCATATGGCTCCAAGACTTCTTGCAGGGCATCTCTTCCAGGTCCATCATCCCACGATGACCTAAGGAGGGACAAGGGACAGTCGTGGAAGTGACGGAGTGGGGAGGTGTTTGTAGTTTGGACATTGGGGCAGGGGTATCCACACGTATACATATGAATCCCCTTATGGGTGGGGTGGGGCTGGAGGGGGAAGAAAAGAAAAATGCTGAGATGCTGGCTTTTTCCATGCTGCCCCATTCTGCTAGAACTCAAAGTACTCAGAACATTCTCTGTTCTAACCTGGCTTTCAAGGTCATCAGTGAGGGATATTAGTCAGGTAGGAAAACAGAACCTGTTGTATAACATTTAAGTATTTGGGCTTGCATTGGTTCTTTTGCTCTGGGTCATATAAATGTTAAAGGTAATACTGTATAAGGAATATCTTTTATTTTATTATAAGAATACTTCTTACTAGTTTTACAGGTAATAAGCAACTTCTTTATTACTAACTCAAGGACCTCACTCCCTAAGGTTATTTTCAATTTTTTATTTTATGAAATGTATGTAATATAGCTTCTCAAGATATAATAAGAATTTCTTAATATCTACAGGACTTTGAGATAAGATGATATTCTTCACAGTTATTTCTGTGAGACTAATAATCATAGCACCTGTCTGTTCTTTCATGGCTTATTTGAAAAAAAAAAAAATATATATATATATATATACATATATATAAAAATTATCAAGAGTGTAGAATCATACATAGCCTAGCTATAGGAGAGAAGTCTTCCATTTTAGTTGTGTAGAAATGAGTCATATCCTTCAGAGACAGTTTTCAATACACTAGCCTAATAAATGTACATAAATTTATACCATGTTAACAGTATGAAGGAATATTTCAATAGATTAAGTTTTTAGACACCATTTGTAATAATCATGTATAACCAAAAGATAGTGAAAAAAGCCAATTAATGATAAATGATAACTAGAGCCAATTAATGATAAATAAGTTAGTAAACTGTAGTTATGCTAACATTTCAATATAATGCTTTATTTAGTTAAGAGTTTCCATTAGAGGCTCTTAAAATTTCAAAATATATCTTTTTTTAATTTCACAAGCCTTAGGAGCAAAATATAATGTATTGTGTTTTTAGGTATAACAAAAAAATATCTTAGAGAACCAACCTTGGCCAACCTTTTGCTTTATTGAAAACCAGACTTTTGCTTTATTGAAAGAATGCTCATGATTTTCATAAGCATTCTTTCAATAAAGTAAAATTACATCAGTAACAAAACTATCAGTAAACCAACCAATTACTAATGGACATTTGTCAATTGATAATATTTCTGTGCATATCATATAGGTATAGCAATAAAATGTAACATCACATTTTATTGCTTTCCAGAGGATGATGCCAGAGATCTTTTGAATCTCACCTTTGGAAATGTCTTCTTACTTAAGATCCGAGGCTATATGTCCTCTCATTTATATTAAAAATTATAAACATATGAGAAATGTTGTATAAATTGAAAACATATGTGCCACCTTTTTAAAATTACTGACTCAAAATGTTCCCTGTTCTTACATTAATGTATAGCCACGCAAATTAGTCCTACTTTAATGAGAGACAGGAGTAGTTGGGAGTTACTGTAGACAATGTAGTAAGCATCTGCAGATCACCCCAACAACTGGCAAACTTTGCATGGCAGAAAGCTAAATGTTGATTTCATACTTACCAAAACTAAATCGACAGGAAGAACAACTTTAATTCTCCTTTTAAACTGTTCATTCAGCTCTTTAACCAGAACAAGGACCACGATACTCAACAAGGATAAAAGTAATGCTTCCAGTTGGACAGACTTGATATTTTCAAAAACATATGCATAAATCTACAGTAATGAGAAAAAATACAAACAAAATTCAGGGTCACCCATAATACACCACCATGAAAATCTAGCTCCAGATAAAGTCAGTGAAGTTTTATTAAAATATTTTAATGGCTAGGGAGTGGAAAGGCAGAGGTAGGAGGATGTCAGTGCTGATGTACAGCAAGCTGCATATCTATTCTCATGTACAAAATTGCTGTGCCTTTGATTCTTCCATCAAACTCAGGGTTTTCACCCTCCTATGTAAGAACATTGTTTAAAGAGAATAACTCTTCTGGTTCCTTTCCTGAATCTTCAAGAGATGTTATAACACATTAGTTATGTGAAGACTTATCATTAAGAGCAGAAGGGAGTCCATAGTCTCCCCAACTTTGGTCCTCAATACTCTTCCGCAAATCCCAGAAGCAAACAAGCATACATATAAGCCATGAACTAATAAATTAAAAACTGGTATTTAACTGACATCAGATATTTGGCTTATTGTAAAAATAGTACCATGTTCTCAGTCATTCAGTATTTACTTATTTGTTTTTTGCCACATAGTTTATACCAAGCACCATAGCCAGTACTAGGGCTACATGGTCAACAATTTAGATATAGCTTCAGTATTCACAGAGCTTTCAGTCTAGTATAGGAATTGCCAATTAAAGCAATAAACTAGTGAATACAGTGCCATGGACATGAAAAGGGCACCTGAAGTGTATGACTTAGAATTGTGAATAGTTGTGGGGACCCTTTTCTGAGATAAACAGGAATTGGCCAGTTTATGAACAGTAGAGAAGGTAAGGGGAACGAGTCTGGAGGGGAAATGTTCTGCCTACAGAGCACATTTGTAAAATATAGAGCACAGAATGTCAGAGGAGTATATGACTTCCTGAAAAGTATGGTCAAGAAACCAATACCATTATTTGTCTTCAAAATTAAGCAGGCCTGTTTGAAATTATAACAACATCAAAGAATGTACTTGAAACTAGGAAGAAGGTTAGGATAATCTGACGTGGCAGAAAAGGTAGAATAAATGTAAGAGAAATGTCAAGGAACATAATAATACAAAGCCCTTTCTAAAATAGAAAGCTTATGTTTATTAAACTAAATGCCAATAACACTTTGCTCAACAACTTAAGATCTTGTTGACTGTAATATAAGCATCTGAACTACTAGCATAAAAAAGATAAAGTGAGATTTTATTTTTTTTTTATTTTTTATTTTTTTGAGTTGGAGTCTCACTATGTCGCCCAGACTGGAGTGCAGTGGCCGCTCCAGGTCACCGCAGCCTCGCCTGCTGGGCTCAGGCGATCCTTCCGCCTCAGCCTTCCGAGTAGCCGGAATTACAGGCATGCACTACCACGCCCAGCTGATTTTTTGATTTATTGTAGAGATGAGGTCTCGTTGCCCAGGCGGGTCTCGAACCCGCGGGCTCAGGCAATCCACCCACCTCAGCCTCCCAAAGGCGAGGGATTACAGGCTGAGCCACCGAGCCCGGCTAAAGTGAGATTTTAAAGAACCCTAACCTGAGTGCTAAAATGGAAAATAATAATTATCCTAAAAGCCAATCCTCATTCTACATTAATGTTTGATATAAAGACACCCAAATAGAATTTTGTTGTCTGGAAAAATTTTACACAATGATTTTCAAATTTGTATACAATAATAAATGCACAGAATACGTAAGAAAATTTTGAAAGAGAAAAATATGTATGGGTTTGTACTACTAAACATAAGTATATATATTTAGAACAAGTTAAAACATGATATGAGCATTAAAATATATAAGAAAAACCCAGAAACACATAAAAGTTGCATTATAGGAAAGAGTATTCAATATATTATGTTTGAAGCAAAACTAAGCAAGATAAAATAAAATCTAGATTAAAAATAGTTAATTATAAAACCCAATGTCATAGAAAATAAAGACATTTTAAAATGAGTAGAAGACATAAACAAAATAAATGCAAATAGTCAAGAAGTATAAACAAAGAGTTGGACCACACTAGTGGTCAAAGAAATGCAAATACAAACAATAATAATAAAGCATTTTTCTTTTATCAAATCAATAGTGGTCTTTAAATTAAAATTAATGACTTAAATTGTATAATTTAGGAGAATAAATAAAAACATGTACTTATGTGTATAAGTTGGTACAATCTTTTAGTGATATGATAGAATGTTTGAAGGCAATAAATATGTTAATTTGCTTGATTGTGGTAATTATTTAAAATGTATAGATATAGCAAAACATTATGCCGCATATCTTTAAATATAAAATTTTATTTGTCAGTTATATCTCAACAAAGCTGAAAAAATAAAATAAAAACCTTTGAAATATTCTATTCTTTGACTCAGCAGCTCTAAGACATTAAGCTATGAACATAATTAGGCTCATGTGAAAAGGCCTTATTACAAAGATATTCACTGAAGCATTGTCTAGCACAAAAGAAATTGAAACCATTTTAAAGAGTAAAACAAAAGAGAATGGGTTGAATTCACTAGGTTATATGCACACATATAATAGTCTACATTCATTAAACAAATTATTTTAGACAAAACATGTAATATATTTATTGACATGGAATTGCCTTCCTGTTATGATGCTAAATGGGAAAAGCAAGTTTCAAATAAATATGTATGGTTTGATATTGTTATTGGCTGAATTGTGCCCCACCCCTCCAATCGTACATTTACATCCTAATCCCCAGTGACTGCATTTGGAGACTGGATCTTTAAAGAGATAATTAAGGTAAATGAGGTCAGATGAATGGACCCTAATCCAGTATGACTGGTGTTCTCATAAGAAAAGATTAGAACACAGACATGTACTATGCACAGAAGACAAACTATGTGGGAATCCAGGGAGAAGGCTGCCATCCAGCAGCCAAGGAGAGAGGCCTCAGAAGAAACCAAACCCGCCAACGCCTTGATCCTGGACTGTGAGAAATACATTTCTGTTGTTTAAGTCACCCAGTCTGTAGTTATGGTTATGAAAGCCCTAGCTTTCTATGGATATATAGGATGAATACTAGCATCACCATGCCACAGGAAGGACAGTAAAAAAAAAATGGCAGAAGCATGGTTGAGCAAAGGTCATATTTCATATTACTACTGTAATTCAGTTCAACTTCAAAAGGTAATACACAGATAACATGGCTTAAAATATGTGTACTTTTTGATACCGCTGTCTTTGGAATGTTTATAGCTGCGCATAAAAGATTATCAGTATTTTCCATGTTTTCTCTTATGAAGATATATCACTCAGGTGTTTTAAAGGTTTTAAGTAGGTCTTAAATGCTTATTTTCAACATGTCTTTTAACTTCTCTTTGACATGCTGAATCTGGTGTTTATAGCTTAAATTCTATTTGTCTATAGCAGATCTCTCAAGTCTAGTTTTAGGGGATGACGACTAGTTTTTTGTCTGTTTATTTCACTTTTTTAGCACAAAAATTATTCTTAGAGTAGCCCAACTTGGTGGTGTTCTTTGTCCTCTTTATTCAGTATCTCAAATATAATTTTACCACAATCTCAAATATGAGGTCAAAATATTACATGAATTATGAGTCAAAAGAACCTATATGAACTGTATTCATTAGAATCCCTTAACATTCTGCTTAGTAGTGTCTTCATCAAAGGACTCAGCCCATCTGGCCCCAGGATCAGGAACATGCCTGGTGTAAAGTAAGTATAATCAAGCTGAATCTGAATGCTGTATATTGAATATTATCATTACCAATCTAATTCTTTTTTTCTTTCTTTCCTTTTTTACCCCCTTTAAGTCAGGGGTCTCACTCTGTCACCCAGGTTGGAATGCAGTGGCATGATCAAGGGTCACCATAATCTCAAAATCTTGGGCTCAGGAAATCCTTCTGCCTCAGCTTCCAGAACAACTGGGGTTACAGGTAGACACCATCAAGCCCAGCTAATTTTTGTTGTTGTTGTTAGAGACAGGGTCTCACTATGTTGCCCTTACTGGTCTCAAACTCCTGGGCTTAAGCAATTCTCCTGTCTCAACCTCCCAAAGTCCTAGGATTATGATGTATACTACTACCCCCAGCCTCAATCTTAACTCTTTCAAAAAATGTACTCGGGTTAAAGAAAGTCTCACTGGGTGAAAGAATCAGGATAAGGTAGGTTATCCAGATATCCCCTTTGTCCATACAGTTAAAACAACAACAACAAAACTCATTAACCATGTAATCAGATACATTAAGAGATAAATTAGAGATCAGATAGTTTTACTTATTATCTTTTTCACAGTATTCTATTTTATTCCATTATTTCACAGCATTCCATTATTCCATTATTCTACTTAGAAAGAAAATTAGTTACTGCAATATTATAGTTATGTGAGATGCAAACATTTTTCTATCTATGTTATGGAAGATAATTGTTCAAAAGAGTCCTACAGTAAGTGAAGGAACAGAGTCCACTTCTCAAAGTAATCCATTACTCAATGCCCAGGATAAAAATACAAAATGCTACTCAGTGAAATATATGCTACAGAGAATGGGGATAAAAGAGATGTCAAAAAGAATTATTTAAATGCTTTCTGATGGTTTATAGTGATCTGAGAATAAAATTAAGAATATTATTCAGCTGATTTGTCAGGAAAAAGAAAAACATCCAAATGTTTTAAAAGCATTTAGAAGAGTATTCTTTCTGCCTTTTTTCCATGGTATTAAAAGTATGCCATGACAGTGCCTGTATAAGAAAGGGTAGAAATATGCAAAACTCCCAGGCCATACCAAATTTGCTGTGGTGTGCATTTCAAGAACATGTGTTTGCAGTAATAAAAATGACCACCCCAGAATGAAAGGAATGAGAAAACCCCTTAGGGTTTTTATTGTCTGTCTGGATTAAACTACAATTCATCAAGCAAAGCACATCTCACAAGATGCTCCAGAAGAACATGGGGGTGGGCAGCTCATTACAATAAGCATGAAGAACACAATAGGAAAGGAGGCTGGTGTGGGAGTGTCATTCTAATGACTGTCATGTGGACCACAGAGAGAAGTCACAAGCCAAAGCAGGCTCACAGGAGCTGGGTGGCATATGGAGATGGGGACAGAAGTGGAGCTAAGGATAGGCATACATACATGCACACATATTCATATATGTTCATTTAATACAATCCTTAGGCATTCTAAGCACACATTAAAATTCTCATTTCTAGTATAAATTCAATCGTCTGAGTGCTATCATGCACTAAGCTCCAGTAGATAAAAATTTTATTGAGGAATATCATTTTCTTCTCAAGTATCAGAGAAGCAAAGATAATACTTGTATTTGTTTGGATAAATAAATTAGTTATCTCATTAGAACTGATCAATCAGTTTAATAAAATAGGTGCTGGTTCATTTTGAGACTATAATACTTATTGTTTACATTGATCATTTATTATAATGACAAATTTTAAAATATTGATATACATAAACAAATCCATCTTGAGGTATTTCAAAGAATGAAAATCGCCTATACATAGTATTTACATTACTTATTATTTTCTTTAGCAGTGAGGCTTTTTGAAGCACTTATTGGACCTTTACATACACATAAATGTATATATTTATATAATGTGTTTTTTATTTAATTTGGCCATTTTTTTCATAGAAAAACGTGTTTAATTTTTTAAATGTATTTTAAAGATGTGGGGTACAATTCAGGGTTAGGCATACAAACACTGATCATGCAGGCACCCTGGTGATGAGGTATGCCCCTCCCTCTCCTAGCAGTTTCCCTCAACTGCCGGTCCCACGCCCCTCCCCTGACAGTTTCCACTACTGCCAATCACTTTCTTATAGTATTATAATTGTTCAAGGTCACCTTTAGAGTGAGAACATATGGAACTCAGTTCTTTTTTTCTGTGATAAATCAGTGAATATGATAGGCTCCAAATCCATCCAATTTACTGAAAAGTCCATATATTTGTCCTTCTTTATGGCTGCATAATATTCCATTGTGTATATGTACCACATTTTTTTTATCCAGTCCAGCTTCCATGGGCAACACGGTTGGTTCCATGTTTTTGCTATTGTGAGTAGAGCTGCAACAAACATAAGTGTGCAGGTATCTTTTTCATAGAATAATTTGAATTCCTCCAGGTATATTCCCAATAGGGGAGTTGCTGGGTCATATGGAAGGCCAATTTCTAGTTCTTTCAGAAATCTCCAGACTGTTTTCCAGAGAGGCTGTACAAGTTTGCATTTCCACCAGCAGTTAGAAGCGTTCCCTTTTCTCCACATCCTCGCCAGCATCTGTGTTGTTTGTTTTATTAATGATGACCATTTTTACAGAGGTTAGGTGGTATCTCAGTGTGGTTTTGATTTGCATTTCTCTGATGATGAGTAAGGTTGAGCACTTTTTCATGTGTCTGTTGGCTTCCTGTATTTCTTCTTTTGAGAAGTGTCTATTCATGTCTTTTGCCCACTTTTTAAAGGGGCTGTTTTTTGTTTTTTTTTTTTCTTTCAGCGCATATGAGTTCCTTTTAGGCCTTGGTCAGATATACAGTTGACAAATATTTTTCCCATTCCGTTGGGTGTCTCCTTGCTCTCTTGATGGTTTCTTTTGCTTTGCAGAAGCTTGTTAATTTGATGAGGTCCCATTTGCCTATCTTATTTTTTAAGATATTGGCCTTTAGGGTTCTGGATAGGAATTTGTTGCCAGTTCCAATTTCCATAAGGGTGTCTCCCGCATTTTCTAAGGTTCTTATAGTTTGAGGTTTTAGATCTTCGATACATTTAGAGTTAATTTTTGTGTAAGGTGATAGGTAGGGGTCCTGTTTCAATCTTCTGCATGTGATCAGCCAGTTTTCCCAGCACCATTTACTGAATAGGTTTTCCTCTCCCCAGCAGTTTTTGTTGGAGGCTTTGTCAAAGATGAGTTGATTGAGGAATTGAGGCTTTGCTTCAGGAATCTCTTTCCTATTTCATTGGTCTATGTGCCTGTTTTTATACCAATACCAAGCTGTTTTGATTATTGTAGCTTTATAGTAGAGTTTACAGTCTGGAAGTGTGATACCTCCTGCTTTGTTTCTCTTGCTAAGGATTGTTTTGGCTATTCATGGTCATTTATGTATCCATATGAATTTCTGTATTGTCGTTTCCAGATCTGAGAAGAATGATGTTGGTAACTTAATGGGTTTTGCGTTGAATCTATAGATTGCCTTTGGTAGGATGGACATCTTAACAATGTTGATTCTTCCTATCCGTGAGCATGGAATATTTTTCCATTTGTTTGTGTCTTCTTGGATTTCTTTAAGCAGTATTTTGTAATTCTCATTGAAAAGATCTTTCACTTCTCTGGTTAGGAAGATGCCGAGGTATTTCATGTTTTTGTAGCTATTGTGAATGAGATTGTGCTTTTTATTTGGGTCTCTGCCTATTTATTGTTGTTATATAGGGAAGCAACTGACTGAAAATCACTTATACATAGTATTTACATTACTTATTATTTTCTTTAGCAGTGAGACTTTTTGAAGCACTTACTGGACATTTACACACATACAATGTATATATTTATATAATGTGTTTTTATTTAATTTGGCCATTTTTTAATAAGTTTTTTTTTCCACTGATAAATTCTCAACTCCTAGAATGGTATCTGGAAAAAAAGTAGGAACTCAATAAATATTGCTGAATACCTTGGTCTGTTGTAGAATGTAACACAAATCTGTAAATAGGGGTAGATTTTTACCCCAAATAAGCAGAATGCCAAGGAGAAGAAGAACCTAAAATCTTCTTTCCTCACTCTCAATGCTTGGGTTATATCACATTAGGGGAAAGGAATTTGTAGTTATCATGTATTTATTTTATCAACTTATTTATTGAAGATCTATTATGTATAAGGCATTGAGCTAAATATCAAAGCTAACATTGCCCATTATCAAAGGGCAAATATCAAAGCTAATACTGCAGTAAATTTCAAGAAATCTGCCTTGGAAAGAGTCAATCCGATCTAAAAATCAGATTCTTAATAACTTTAATTTTATAAGAATGAAGCAATATTAAAGACTGAAAAGCTTATATTTAATATTTAGTTAAGATAAAATAAATAAAGTCCTGCCTGGGGCCACAGTCATTCAGTTGTTTCTCATTACACAACTGTTGTGAAGTTCTAAACAAGGCCCTGTGTAGAAATACCTGTGCAGGAAGAAAAATCTTAGGTGTATCCACTATGTTAAATTTCATGATGAAAAGAGAAAAATCTTACATGTTAAAAATGTTAACAAGTGTTAGAAAGTAAATGAACTTCCTGCTCAATATTCAGACAATTCCATCAATCCAAATATCCCTTCCCTTAACAATCTGGTTGCTCTAATAAAATGTACATGACAAAGAAAAGTGATTTTAACATTTTTAGAGTTTAATTATATCATTGATGTAATTATGTATCATGATAATTATATAATTGAACTATCAATTTATAGTTGGTATTGATATTTCAATGATTAACTATTTTATCAATGATAATTATATCATTGAATCATTCACAATGGGACACAAAGAATATATATTTCTATGCTAAAGACAAGTAAACCCTTTAGTATTATTACTTATCATTCCTGTGCTATCTTTGTATTAAAGAGCTATCATAAATAAGTTTCTGTTTCACTAGAGAAACAATAGAATGGTCATAAAATCAGCAAGCTTTAATAAATCTGTCAGCACACTACTTTAATAGTAGGTATAAAACTGCTAATCTGCAATCTACAAGTCTTGATTCCCAATATATGACTTGGAGTCAGTTATCAACCACAAAGCCAGGACTACTAGAAAAAACAGTAACATCCATATATGCTTGCTACCATGTGTGCAAATTTCAGTTTGAAAGTGCATTTGGCATACAGACATATGTCGAAAACGATGGATTGTTTTGTCTATGTTCAGGAAGAGTATCTTCTAAAATAAGCCATAAATAGCACCACCAAATAAACCACTGTGCCATCTGTAACTACTATAAAGTCTTATGTTGAATAAAATGTATTAATAATCCATATAGTTGCAGATTGCTTCTATCAGAAGTCTTATCTCATAATATAGAGCTCTCCGTGTTATTCATGCTCTTGGGATAGCTTTGAAATATGGCACCAATTATATTTACTGATTGCATCATATGGATAATTTCCAGTCATATTCTAATTTTAAAACAAACAAGTAAAACATAAAACCTCCTCACTATCCATGGTTGTGATACTATAATGAGTGAATTGCAGCCCTTCAAAAAGTCATGTCTACATTCTAAACCCCAGAACATATAACTATGACCTTATTCGGAAAAAAGGTCTTTGCAGATGTCATCAAGTAAGGAATCTCAAGATGAGATTATCTAAGATTACCTAGGTGGGTCCTAAATCCCATGACGAGTGTCCTTATAAGAGAGAGAAGAAAGCCGGGCTCGATGGCTCAGCCTGTAATCCCACGCCTTTGGGAGGCTGAGGTGAGTGGATTGCCTGAGCCCGCGTGTTCGAGACCTGCCTGGGCAGGCGAGACCTCATCTCTACAATAAAATCAAAAAATTAGCCAGGTGTGGTAGCGAGCGCCTATAATTCCGGCTACTCAGAAGGCTGAGGCAGAAGGATCGCTGGAGCCCAGCAGGTCGAGGCTGCGGTGGCCGGGAGCGGCCACTGCACTCCAGTCTGGGCGAAAGAGTGAGACTCCAACTCAAAAAAAAAAAAGAGAGAGAAGAAGGACAAACAGAGACAAAGGCCAGGTGAAGACAGAGGCAGAGATTGGTGTGATGCAGTCACAAACCAAGGAATGCCTGAAGCCAGCAGAAGTTGGAAAAGGCTAGAACAGATTCTCCCCAGACCCTTCAGAGGGAGCATAGACCAGCTAAGACTTTAATTCTGAAATTTCATCTTCAAGAAATGTGGAATAAATTTCTGTTATGTTAAGTCACCAGGTTTGTGGTACCTTGTTACAGTAGCCACAGCTACCAAATTAAGCGATACCAGCACCAAATTAAAAGCTACTCACTTTTGAGACAACTCAGAGAGTATTACGGCCTGAATTGTGTTCCCTCAATATTGATATGTTGAAATTCTAACCCCCAGTGCCTTAGAATGTGACTATATGTACAGACAATGCCATTAAAGAAATGATTGAGTTAAAATGAAGCCATTAATTAGATGTCCTTATAAGATACCTAATAGGACCGATGTCCTTATAAGAAGAGATCAGAACATTCAAAGGAACACAGAGGCTGCACATGCACCGGGGACCACCTTGTGAAGAAGCAGCAAGAGAGAGGCTATTTGCAAGACAAGGAGGGAGCCCTCAAAGAAAGTGGCCCCACCAGCACCTTGCTTGGATTTTCAGCTGCAACAACTGTGAGAAAATACATTTCTGCTTAAGTCACTCAGTGAGAGTTTGTTGTGGCAGCCCTAGCAAACTAATATAAAAGGTAAAAGGGATCCAGAGTTTTTGTCCTTGGGATCCTAGATGCAATCTAGCAATTCCCTTCTTTTCAAGTCAACCAAGATAGAAGTTTTTAAAAACACAAAATGAGATTGAACAGCAAGCTTTCAGTAGTGGTTACTAAATTATCAGTGCATTAAGAGAGACCATCAACTGATTGAGCATCTTTTAAAGAGAAATTAGGCATGGCCAATACCAATATCTGTGTCAAAGATTACTACTATAGGGCCTAACAAAGGTAATGTTCAAAAGATGCTTGTTGTCACCAGAAAAAAAAACTTTAGAAATCAACCTGTTCCACACACATTCTCTCGATATAGAAACCAAGACACCCAAGATTGGTGCCCTCCCCAGGTGACTTGGCTTGTGAGTAACAGAATCAAGATTATGACACAGGTCCCTTCTACTCTAGACCAACACTTACAAGTTCTAGCAATGCCTCTCATAATAATTTCATTCCAGCCAGTGATTTTTCCAAACTTTCCCAAAGCTTCCTTTTTTCCTTGGGTTTTGGAGAGAAGATGCCACCCCTCTGAATAGGAAACTACTATGAAGCACGAAATCTTGACTTTTGCTTTTTAGCAGCAGGATTCAGTGGCACCTGGCTGCTTCACAGGCATACAAGCTCTTTTCACCCTCTGACCTCGTGCCTTCAACATTAGCATCAGGGTCATGTTAGTACAAGGGAAGCAATCAGTCTTCCACCTCAATTCTGAAAGCTGTTAGTATAGGAATTGTGACTTAAAAAAAAACATATTTGGTAAAAGTCACATTGTTTCTGTACAGTGCATTCACCCTAATTTCTTCTCTCTACCCTGACTGGAAATGAATTTTTTACGTTTTCCTGAGGGATATTGTCTGAACATAGTCTGATTCCCCCATACCTGGCTTCTTCCTGCCCCATCCCTTGGGGGCCTCTGGCTAAGGTTGATCTCTGAAGTGTATGCATATTCTCAGTAATGAGTCATAGGACACAGGTGACCAAGCAAAGCTGAAAACATAGTAATCATCACGTTTAAACAATGTAATTGTACACACGGTATAGGAATTTGAATAATTAGCTTTATTGCTTTGATTATAAAACTGTTTGCTATACTGCCCTCAGATGTGGATTCTTCACCGACCTGACACCATCAGCGCCTCCCGTAAGTTTTAATAAACCAATGTCTTTCACTGCTGCACCTCCAGGTGACTTCCTTGAAACAGGTAAACATTACACACAAGCCTTCTCAGATTTGGGGTTACTGCATTACATTTCCCTACCACAGGCAGATAGAGAGAGGGTAGATTCAGAAAGAAAGAATGGGGAAACTGTTTAAATGTCATCATTTCTATAAAAGTGCAAAAACTAACATTTCTAGGCTCTATACTAGCTATCTTATATGCAGTGACTCATTTAATTTCTCAATTAATGCAAGGTGAGAATTATTATTGCCACTTAACCCATAAAGAAAATAAGTTACATAGAGGTTAGACATATTGCTTAAGGTCACACTGAAATTAAAACAGTGGAACTGGAATGTATTTCTTGATCTGTCTCGTTATCAAACCTAGGTTCAGCCAGCTTTACACATAAAACAAGACTAAGGTCTGGTTTTGAAGTCAAACATCAGGAGTTAATGAAACAGAGTCACAAAATTTCTGAAATTCCACTGGAAAGTATCTTAAGAGCAAAACCATTCTATCAGTTTCTCCAACTAGACAATCTCATAGCTGCCTTAGGAACTTTGCATTTGCTGTTCTTCCTAACTCAAACATTCTTAACCCGCATCATTCCATAGCTGGGCATCTCTCCTCTTTATGGCATCCACTTAAAAGGTGTCCTCAGAACAGATTTTCCAGGCCATCTTACCTAAGCAGATCCATCCCCTTCACTCTATCACATTACCCACCTTCAATCACACGGCTTTGTTTCCTTCATTAACTACTATCTGAGATACACCAATTTGTTAATTTGTCTTTTTCTGCCTTACCTTACATCCCTCCTTGGTATTTCAATAAAATTTCATAGGAACAGAAATGTTACTGTTAAACTGTATCGTCAATGTCTTATGTTTAACACATAAGGAAAATAAGTTACACAGAGGACAGTCAATAAATAATTGTTGAGTAAATCTTTTCTAGAGTTTCTTTAATCAAGATTGCATGCTAATCTCTTCCTATTCATGTGTAGCTTGTAAAATCTTCCCCAGATGATTCTGTTGAATATTTAAGGCAGCCTTCACATCCTAGGAGACTTTAAATATGAGCCATGATTGCTCAGGCATGCCCTCTCCCCTCCCCAATTTGCTTTCAGTTTGGACCCTATGTCCCAGCCGATCTAGATTCCTGCTCAGGGATCCCTAAAGTCATCTCTTATCCTTCCCAAATTGATGTTGTTACAACTTCTTCCTGTTCACATGAATCTGATGCTGACCATAAACTTTACTTATATCATTATACATCATTAAAATTTTTAGAATAGGCATTGATAAGATCAAGTCCCTTCAAAGTAATGAACACAAATAGAAAAATATTAAGTTGAATATCAACCCCAGGTACTGTTGTATCAGTACAAATAAAACCCCAAAGGAAGGGGGAAAATAACATTCTATTCATTTTTACAACATAATACCCAAATTTCTGATCAAAAACTGTATCTCACACTAGGAATAAATCCATTTGCTGTTGCTTCAAGAGATAAATTAAGTTTCAGACTAAAATGTAGTCTAGGGGAAGCATGGTATGTTCAACAGCTAAAGACATCATGAGTACACAAAAAACTCACTTGGACCAGACATACAACCAAGCATGCCAAGGCCCGGTGGCACCCAGCCATCTCTTGTTTAGTAAGTTAGGTTAATTTAAATTACTTGAGCACTGGATTTTGTGGACACATTTTTCAGTGAATTGTGGGGGATGCAGAGAACTTACCCTAAGATGGTTGAGTTGCAAAAATATTTGCTCTCTGATTTCAAATCTTAAAGTAACCTTGGCTACAAAAGTCCGTATAATTGTTTTATATACAAATTAAACCTGCCACATTTTCTATTCCCTGCCTCACTAATTGATTCCAGCTGCAGATGAACATTCGTTTTTCTCTCCCCCTCAATTCATTCTGTCCATTTTTCAGGGTATATTGAATATCCCTCCAATTTACAATAGAAATGTCACAATATCTGCAGAGAAAAAGTGGGCTTTCCTAAACCACCAAAACGTGTTCTTGATTCAGAATTCCCAGAGGTCCTATGTCTTTAAAGTAGATTTGTTCTCCACATATAAACTTCATTTGTACATATTTAATTGTGATCTCATTCTCTATAAAAGAAAATGTTTCATTGGCTCAGATTTTCTTCTGACGTTTCTATCCTACTTTATTAACATTCTTGTTTCCTGCTTTGCAGTCTTTGCAGTCCAAACTAGAAAAGTGCTTTGCTTGTACTTCAGGATAGGGATGGGAATGAAACCCTTTCAGCTCTGAAACTCTTCATTTTTAAGGAAGAAATAAAAATGTAGTTGACTATATTGCCAAGTTAGCCTTTTGCTTTTTGGCTTAATGTATAGAACTGTATATAATTATTTAAAACAGTACTCGTATAAAGCAATATTAGTGAAACCAGCTTTGCCAAATTTCTCATAGGCTGCTACAGGCAGAGACACTGGCGCCATCTCAAAAAAATCCACATGTGCTAATATGAGCTAGGAATTTTTGTAATTTTTATTGTGCCTTTTGAGGGGAAACATCCTTCTAATAAAAAAGATACTTCAGCATTTCTCAATGTTAAAACAAAACTTATTCTAAACAAAGAATTAATCTTTTCCCTCTTATCTGTGTAGAGACTAACTTATTGGTCAGATATTTGAATCTAAAAGAAGACAATAACAGAGAAATTTAACTTATGAGCCAGGATCTCAAGACAGAAGTGAACCTTGTAACATTATTGCTTCTGTTTAGTTTTAGTTATAGCACTGTTTATAATTTATTAAACAGGATTATAACTGCTGAGGGGGATTTAGGCTGAATTGATAAAAGCATTTATAAGTAGAAATAAACTAAAAACCATAACATAGCATTTCTTTAATTCTAATGACTGGTCCTTATAGTATATGTACTTATTTTTTAAGTTTTATAAATTGTCAAGTCACCTCTATTTTTAAGTTGCAAAAATAGATATAACTTTATTACTATTTAATTTTGTTCTCGTTACAAGTCCTCTATAAATGGAAAGTATTAGCATCTTTTACTAAAGTGGCATTCTAAAAATAATGATTTGTTTTATCTAACTGTTCATTAATAGTAAGAAAGATAATAGCTACTATTTAATGAATACCTATCTTCCATGCTTTTCATTGAGGGAATAGATCCCACAAGTATAATTACTATCAGTTTACAGAACTGGCCACTGGAAGTCAAATTCACTAGGTTATTTCCTCAAGTTATGGTTAGAGCTATGATCTGAATCTGGGCTTCCATAATTCTAAAGTTCGTTCCCCTACTGCATCTTTCTAAAGAAAAAACAAAAAGACCAATCAGTGTGTACCTGACTATATGGCCCCTAATAAAGTCACCAGAGCGAAAAAATACCTCAGAAAAATTTAATTTCTGCCCAATATATAACTGATGAAGAATGCATAAAAGTATTCTTTAAAGTTCACTAAGAAATAGCCATAATTCTAAAAGAAAGACAGTTTCATTAGAATTATATGAATTTAGAGATAAAAGTTGAAGAACAAAGGGAAAAGGTAAAAAGTTTTCTGTGAAGGAATTTAGAAAGAGTCAATAAGAGGATAAATTAGGCCTAATTGTATCCTTTCTTCTTGGGGACATAGGAGGGTCATTATAGTTATTCTAGAATGACTCTGTTTGAATATATGGACTCCAGGAATTCTAAGAGGGCACTCAAAGCACTAGGGGCACATCCTAGTAGTATTTAACACTGAGGGAGAACTTCTCACCTGAGAAATCTGATTGTTAACAACTTTCAGCTGGAAGAGAAAGCGTGACCTAACTACCTGAGCTTATCTGGAATTGGTGGCATGTTTCTCATAGAAAAAGAAAAGACATTATGCACATCTATCCTCAAGTCTACTGGTGTTCTCTTCTATAATCCAAAATGGCAGAACTGAACACATACCCCTACTTGAATCTGTTTCAATTGCTCCCTAAAAATGTTCCACTACGGCAAGAACACCTGCCAGCTCTGAGCAATCAAACAGATGGCAATTTTATTCATACTAGACAATGGAATTCTCTGAATAGCACAGAGTCAGGCATCACTCAGGAAGAAAACATTGTAGAAGTCACATAGTGACAGAAGAGAGACCCCAACCTAGGAATAGACAGTAAAGATTGCCACTACCAGAATTAATCAATGACATTTTGGTTGGCCAAATCTGAATTATTCTGACAAAAATGAGTGTCCCACCTTAAAGACTATTAGGAATCATGACTGGTACATTATGCACGAGTCTTAAATATTCTAGATATTCATTTATTTCCCAAGGAATATCAGTAACATATTATTTATATCTTATCAGCCTGAGTAGCTTCCAAAAAGGATATAACAATGGTGAAAACTCAGAAGAAGGAAGCATAGTGAAAGTGGGGGAAAAAATGTGTGAGCTCACTTTCCTTCCTTTAGGTTCTTTGACCTGCTGCCAAGCCTGCATGATGTTCTTTGCCCTATATCCTTGCCGAACCCAGCTCTGCTTCTTCACACACCATCTAAATGATCCAGGACAAGTTCATATTGACAGTATTATCATCAGATTCTCTCAGCCTAACTAAACCAAAGCACAATTCCCTATGTCCCAGTGTAATCTATATATGATACACAATTTATTTCTTAAACTAATCCTCAGGTCACCACAATTTTTACATTGCAATACCAGTATCCCTTTTGAAATCTTGGCCAAACACCAAAGCACCATTTCTACCTACCACCTTAATAGTGTAGGACTCTGTGGCATTAAAAAACAAGAACTTCTTTTTTTTCTATCAACACAAAGCATAGTAATTTTCACCAACTGAATTATGTGAATTTTCAAGCCAGCAATCTAAAAATATTCCTAAATCTGATACTGTTTCACTGTGGGATCTTAGGAAAGACCTCCAAAATTCCCACAGGGTTTGACTCACAAGACCAAGGTAAAGTAGTTTGCAGTTTACCTTACAAGAAAACAAAATGGGGGAAAAAAAAACACTTCATTATAAACAGCATTTTATGCACATTACCACTGGATAAACAAGCTGAAAGACCAATGTCATTTCCACATTAGGGGACCCTACTTCCTTAATACAATTAGAGCAAAAAAATGATTATTTGTGAATACAGATATGAATAAAGAGGCTAAGTTGTAACCCACAGTCATTCTGTTATGCTGCACATGCACACATGCACAGACAAACAGGCTGTTCCCAAGCAGGAGGTCAAGAGAGAAACTATCACTGATTTGGTTGTATCGTGTAGACCTGGCATCTTAACCCTCAGCTAGTCAGCTGACAGCTTATAGCTACTTTAGCCTATTTTTATTTGAGCTGGAGCTTGGAATTATGTTGCTTCCAGGCCCAGTTCCAGTGTTCTTGTTTTGGTTTTAAGCTTTCTTAAAGTGAATGAATCATTGAGCAGGATATTACCTAAGGAACAAAAATTAAGAATCAGCTTCCAGCTCTGTGACCAATTCCTGTCTTTATTAACTTCTTTACTGACAAATCAGAAAAAAATACACATTTAAATAAGTAATAACATTTTCCATATATCAAATGGTAATTTTTTTAAAAAGTAATAACCAGATTTGACAATGCAGAGTAAAATATTAATGGGCACAACTTTTCAGACTGACATTCATACCCTTTTGATTCAGTAATTCAATAACTAGAAAATTATTTTAATGAAATAATTGAAGATATAGACAATAATGTACAAATAAAAAGGATGCTCAAGGAACCACGTATAATAGGGAAACATCAAAAACCATCTCAATACAAGGAATTAGATCATTCCACTCATTGAGTTTTTTTCAAGAAAACTAAGGATGGCAATACTCTTGTTATAAAACTTTAATGTTATTTAGTACACAGCAATGCATAAAGTTAAGTAAGATGAAGTTTGGTTGCCATCAAGTTCATTAAGTTATTAATTAAATAATTTATTGACCTAATCCCTGTTACTGAGATGGCTTCCAGTGTTTCCCTATTATACGTGGCCCCCTCTTCATTTGTACACTATTTTCTGCATCACTGATTATTTCATTAAAATTCTTGGCCAAGCACAGTGGCCTACTCCTGTAATCCTGGCAATTTAGGAGGCTGAGGCACTTTAGGAGGCCTCATCTCTACAAAAAAAATAAAAATAAAAAAATTAGCTATAAGTGGTTGCACATGCTTTTAGCCCCAGCTACTTGAGAGGATGAGGCAGAAGGATTGCCTGAGCTTGGGAGGTTGAGGCTATGATTGTGCCACTGCACTCCAGCCTAGGTAACAAAGCAAGACCCCAACACACACACAAAATGATTTAAAAAGGAAGACTTTATTTTCTTATAAATCTCCAATAGAATGGAAGTTCCTAAACAGTCATAGGTTTTAGGTCAACTTCAAAAAGAAACCAAGAACAATGAAGTGTTGTAAGGAAGATAAGTTGAAAAGGTCAGATGTTCCTCTCTCAGGTTCAATTGGCTTTTAATATAACTGATTGTCTGCCAGTTAAGGCTTCAGCCACCAATTTTGACCAGGCCTCTGATTTGATCTACACTGAGGGGTTCACAATACTGGAAGGATAGGGTAGAGAGTACTGTTGCTAAACTAGTCCACAATCCCAGTGGATGGCTTCCATTAGAAGCTGACAACATAATTGGCTCACAAAAATTCAAGTTTTTTTTTCTAATTATACCCCCAAATTATATCATATTCAATTGTTCATTATAAGGAATTATTTCAAAAAATTAGTAGGTATTACTTATTAAACTAGTTTCATACTCTAAATCACATTCAAAATATTATATGAGATAGTATTTAAATCCAAGATGCTTTAATATAGAAAATCTCAGTGTTGTAATTAACCTAATTCTACTATGTGAAATACTCTCATCCAAAATATATGAACAAAGATATATGGTAAACTCACATAAAAGAATCCAAGTGGTCCAGAGATATATGGCATTTTCATTCCCAAGAGATACTTGACTTGTGAAGTCACGACATGAGTGGCGGCCCCAGTTGTCATAGCGCTGATCACAGGTTCTGTGACCAAGAACGTGGCACTGCCCAGTTGCAGCAAAAACATGACTACCTAAAAGGACAAAGAGTTAGATGATACCTTTAAAAGACATTTCCCAAGGTTCTCAGAGGGCTTAATATCTAACAACTTTTTCTGTTTTCTTTTTAATATCTTAAAATTTTATTTTAGACTCAGTGAGTACACATACATATTTGTTACATGGACATATTGTTTAGTAGTGAGGATCTGGTGTCAGCTGACACCTTTTTCATTTATATTTTATGGAATCATAGAAAGTTGATATATAACTGGTTTCTTTTTTATATACAATATCATGAGTTTCTTGACACTTTTGGGCTCCAAGACTTTTCAAATATTATTTGGTACAATGCAAATGCCTCAATTATAATTAATACAACATTTTTTCTGAATATTGACTTCCCCCCCAATCCGCCATGCTATTTTTTTAAAGGGTAAAAGGAAAGGGTATGATTCATTACTTTACCTTGAATAGGCATAAAATCTCAAATGCAATGAGGAGAGAATGCTATTTCTTGAGTTTCTCCCAGGTTTTTAGAAGTGGGAACATACTCTTTGACCACATACTCTGTCAATCAGTTCTAAAGGGCTAATATTTATAAAGGAGATATCAGCACTTATTTGTAAACAAAGAAGAGCCAAAGTCAGTGACAGGGTAAAGGAACATGTCTTAAGAAACATAGAAATCACTATATAAATAATTTTCCCCTAATATTTCCTTACTATTCATAGCATCACCCTTCATCCCAAAACCATTTCATGACCAGACAAAGCCATCAACTCTGAGTAAAACTGTGCATTTAGTTCTGCTGGGGAAAAGGTGACATAGAATCAAAACTCTTCTCTATAACACTTAACACATCAATGATTGGTGTTCTTCCTTTGCCAGAGAGATCTTTTAGAAGATGCACCAGTATTTGACTGTATAAACTCAGTCAGAGAAACTTCAAAATGTACTGTTTTAAAAATAACTAAATTATATTCATGAGCATCTGTACTGGAAAAGAGAAACAAAATAGGTCATGCTGACATAACCTCTTAATGTGTTCATTATAATATTTGGGTCAGGAATTAAAATTCTTCTTGGAAAATGAGATTAACTATTAAAGAAATCGGAAGGAAGAATAGCAATGAGATCTCCTTTTATCAAAATATCACAGTGATGAAAATGAGAAGTACAAAGTGATATCTGGTACCACCAGAGCATAAACTGCAAAATATATAATTTCTGTGTTTTGTTCATAATACAATATCCCTTGGCCAAAAGCAACAATGCTTGGAACTTATATTAAAATGGAGTTTCCTAAGCTCAAATCTGAAAGCTTAGGTTCTAATCCAGGATTTACCACATCCTAGCGTTTTGTCTATAGAAAACCTACTGATTCTCCAAGCCTTATCATCATTATAAATTATTAGAGCACTGCCTGCCCTATCTTGTAAAGATACTCTGGGTATATATTATGTAATATATACAGGACTAAAATGTACTGTGTATGTGATATAGCAGGAACAACACGAGGTGTCATACATATTTACCCAGTGCAGAAAACCAGTCACAAGTTTTGAAAAGGTAGAAAGGGCCAGACCACATGTTCCAAATCTCTAAAACTTGAAAGTCTCTATCAGTACAGAAAGAAACATATATGAATTATTTGCAGTTTAGCAGACACCTTTTATTCAATATTTAATAAAGAAAAGAATATGCGGTGCCAATATGGAAGTCAGCCAATTTGTTATTGCCAATTCAGGATACCAAAGCGGCAACTTCTGCTACTAAGGTTTTCTCAGAAACGATGTGCCAGTATATCAAAGCAGAAATGTTCTGAGGGAAACACCCAAGAAACAACAGTATGGGTATACAAGTGGAGCACAGTGATTTTTTTTTATTTATTATTTTTTGCAAATCATGATTTGTTGTCAACTGATTTTCATTATGAACACACAATCAGTTAAGAAAACATTGACCCAATTATTCCCAAGTATCTCTCTAGTAGTAAGTTAATTGCAATTTCTGACATAAACTCTTACAGTCCATGAGAGTGAAATGTGTATATTACTGGAGTAAAATGAAAATCAGCGAGTAGGATTTTCATTTCGGCTAAATGCAGGACACAAGTAATTCAAAACTCTGAAGTTGTAAAAACCAGTTTGCATATATGGAATTTATACATACTGGGTATGTTGGAAAGATCTTATCTGTATGCCAAATAATCTTCATTTATTTCAAGAATAAAAGTTTTGGAAGGCCTCATATAGGCTGTTTTACCTTCTGTTTTCTACTTCCTATGTTCAAAGTCCTACTTAGAGGGGTTAAGGATTTGCCATGCCTGAGAAATAACGGTCACCTAACCTGAAATGGTACCACACACTTCCAGCTAAACCATTACCTTCTAATAGCTGCTTCCTTGTCATTTCCACAACCTATAAATTACAAAAAGAAAGGTGCAGAAAAAATACAAGATACAAAAAAAGAGTTCAACCATTTCAAGTGTTAAAAAGTATGGGAACCTACCTTGCAACAGAAATGCAAAGGTAGAGTAGCCTCTTTTAAAATACCCAAAGACTTGAAATATATTTGTAATATTATACATGTATGCATTTTTATACTTTAAAACAATTCTCCCAGCAAGGGATAAATCTTTAAAATGGAGAGTTCTTGACTCTGGAAGGTCAATAAGTTCTTTATGACCTCATTTCTGATACAAACAATTGGACTATAAGGGATGTTTGCAAACATGTGAAATTTGACAGAGGAAAAATTACTCTCTTCTGAGTGACAATCTTCTCCATAACCAAAGTCAATGGCAGATATTTTAAGAAGAGGAGGAGGAAGAGAAGTAGAAAGGGAAGGGAGGTGAGAGAGATTTAAGGACTCTTTTTGTACCCACTACCCAAAATTCAAGTTTATTTACATTGAAATCAGAGATATGGCATACAAAGACTGTTAATATACAGCTCGAAGGCAGCAAGTTTCCAAGCAACACAGCCTTGCAAGAAGGACCCACAAATTGAATCATATTTATCTTCCAATTTAAGTATATTAAAATTGAGGTCCTTCTAAAATATTTTGCTTGAAATCCCAGTATTTAAGCTTTATGACAATGTTAAGGATTTTTTAATGTTAATTACTTGATAAACAGCCACATTGTCTCCTTCTACTAATAATATAGATAATAATAATTCTAATCAGGCTGGCCAAATCCCAAAACCTGATCATGCAATATTCTATGAAAAAATTAATTTCATGCAATATACTTCAGCTGTTTGTAGTAATGTTGATGTTCTGGGCTAACACTGAAAACCTCTGAATACATTATGAAGATTCACTAGCATAATACTATTCATTAGTGCTTGTATAAACACCATGTCTTCTACATAAATTGAGTGTATCTCATATTTTAGGTCACTTTTTTACAAGTCGGCTTCAAATATTTTTTAAGTATATAGAAAATAATTATATTACCCAGGTGGACAGACCCTAGCATTCATTTCAAGTTATGTTGGTTTACCTGCAATCCGGCTCTTACATTATACCAAATCACTTATTGGTCCATTCAGTGAATATTTATTGAATGCCTACTAGGGACTAGGCACAGCATTTTTGTAGAGCTAAAGATACAGTTAACACCTTAAAAGATGGTATAAAAGATGATGATGGGAAAGGGGAAAGTTAACCAAAACCATAAAGAAGAATAATATAGGTGTTTGGAAGGTAAATTCTGAGAAGCTGTTCAGGTGGAACTGGAAACAAATAAAGAGCTTTGCATCTATTGCTGAGCTCTGTGTCTATTGCAGTTTTGAAGGAAAGAATTAAACTGCTCTTGACATTAGAAAAATAGCAAGTGCTGCATAGGATATGGCAAGAAAACCTCTGTGTGACCAGAGAACTTGAGAGAAAAAATATGAAATGGATACCTATGAAGTTATGTGTTATAAAATTCAGAATATAAAACCTTCCTTCATACTAATCAGTAATATAAAGGAATGAGCCAAGTCATGCAAATACATGGATGAATCTTAAATGCATACTGTAAGTGAAAGAAGGCAATCTGATTCCATCCACATGACATTCTAGAATAGGCAAAACTATAGAATCGTAAGTAGATCAGTAGTTTTCAGAAGCTTTGGAATAGGGGAGTGTGTAGGAAGTGAAACATGAGATTTTTAGGATGGCGAAACTATTCTGTATGTTATTGTAAAGGTGGATGTGTGACATTATGCATTTGTCAAAACCCATAGATTTCTACCACAAAAGTGTGAAGTTTAATGCATGTAAATTTTAAAAAATCATGTAGAAAGGAATCTTAAGTAACCCCAAATGGCCAAAACAATCCTGAAAAAATGAATAAAGCTGAAGGATTCACATATCCTGATTTTGAAAGTTACTACAAAGCTACAGTAATCAAAGCAGTGTTATACCTGCATAAAAAATAGATACATAGACAAATGGAATAGAAAGCACAGAAATAAACCCTGGCATATAAGGTCAAATGTTTTTGACAAGAGTATAAGACCATTCAGTGGAAGAAATGACAGTGTTTTTCATTAATGAAGCAAGGAAAATTGGATATCCACATGCAAAAGAATGAAGTTGAACCCTTACCTTATATCCTATACAAAATTCAAAATGGATCAAAGACCAAAACTATAAATCTCTTAGAGGACAAAATTGTGCAAAATCTTCATAACATTGGAGTTGGCAATGATTTTTTTAAATATGATACCAAAAGCATGGACATCAAACAAATAAACAAACTAAACTTCATGAAAATATTACAAATTTACACATCAAAGATCCTATCAACCGAATAAAAAGGCAGTCCATAAAATGGTAGTAAATATTTCCAAACCATTTATTTGACATGGGATTAATATCCAGAATATGCAGAGAACTCTTTAAACTCAACAACAACAAAAATACTTAATTCAAAAATGTACAAAGGACTGTATAGACATTTCTCCAAAGATATAAAAATGGCCAATAAACACATGAAAAGATGCTCAACATCACTACTAATTAAAGAAGTACAAATCAAAACAATGATATATCACCTCATGTTAGGATGGCTATTATCAAACACACATGTGCACGCATGCATACACACATACACACAGAAACAAGATTTGGCAAGGATATGGAGAAGTTGGAATTGTGCACTGATGGTAGAAACATAAAGTGTTATATCACTATGAGAAACAGTATGGTAGTTCCTCAAAAAATTAGAAATAGAATACCACATGTTCTCATTTATAAATGGGAGCTAAATGCTGGCTACACACAGGCATAAGGATGTAAACTGGGGACTCCTAATGAGGGAAGGGGAGGAACAAAATGAAAAACTGTCTGTTGGGTACCATGCACACTTTTTGAGTGACAGGTTCAATGGAAACCCAAACCTCATCATCACACAATATACCTATGTAACAAACCTGCACATGTACCCTTGAATCTAAAATAAAATAAAAAACAAAGATGGATGATGGTGATGGTTGCACAATATTGTGAATGTATTTAATACTAGAGAACTATATATGTAAAATGGTTAAGATGATAAGTTTTATGTTGTGTGTATTTTACCATAATTTTACACACACGGTCGCGTCGCTGCCTAAAAAATCTATAACCCCAATATAATCATGAGGAAAACATCAAATATATCTTCATCAAGGGATATTCTATAAACTACCTGACCAGTACTTTTCTAAACTGTCAAGATCATAAAACATAAGAAAAGTCTCAGAAGTTTTCAGTAAAGAGAAGACTATGGAAGGGGAAGGATAGGACAACTAAGTGTAATGTGATATTTTAGATGGGATTCTGGAACAGAAAAAAGAACATTATGTAAATATTAAGGAAATTTCAATATAACATAAGGATATTCGTTAATAACAAAATATTATTTTATGTATTTATTTAATTGCTTATTTATTTATTTATTTATTTGAGTCAGAGTCTCACTCTATCACCCAAGCTGGAGTGCAGTGGCACACTCACGGCCACTGCAGCCTCAACCTGCTGGGCTCAGACAATCCTTCCGCCTAGTCTTCCAAGTACCTGGAACCACAGGCATGCGCCACCACACTCAGTTTATTTTTTTATTTATTGTAGAGGTGAGGTCTCACCAAATTGCCCAGGCTGGTCTTGAACCCCTGAGCTCAGACAGTTCTCTCACCTCAGCTTCCCAAAGTGCTAGCATTATACGCTTGAGCTACTGTGCCCAGCAATAAGAAAATATTACAATTAGTTAACTGTGACAAATATAGCATACTAGTGTAAAATATTAACAATAGGGGAAACTATGTGGGGTATGTGGCAACTCTATGGACTATCTTCACAACTTTTCTGCAATCTAAAATTATCCTAAAATAAGCTATACAAGAGAAAGAAAAGCAAACCTTTTCTACCAGTTCCACAGAATCTTCAAGTGGCTGTACATTTCTTACCAATATGTACTGTACATAAAGAGTCCCTGAGTCCTGCATACATGGCCTTGGGGAAAAAGAAGGTCTCTCAGAAGAGCACCAAACAGCTGGGGTTCAGAGGTACAGCAAATGTGCAAATAACCATAATATATCAAGACAAAGATATAAACCACACACATAAAAGGGAAGAAGATAAACATGCCACTGGATTTCAGAGGGAGAAAGAGATCTTACTGGATAGGGTTATAGTTGTGTGTTGACACTTAAAGAGAAATTCAAAAGAGAGAGATAATTAGAAAACATTCTTTAAAGAGGGAAGCATATGAGTGCAAAGCAGAATACCATTGGTTGTGTTCAGAGGACACAGGGTTGCTAGTTTAGAAGGGGAAAACCTAGCCAAAAGGGAGTAATAGAAAATAAAGCTAGAAATGTTAGTCAGAATATGGAGCACTGTAAATGTAGTGAAAAAGGGGTTGCAGGAGTGAGTGACATCACTTTTCCATACATTTTATTAAACACCTGATCTTGCCAAGAAGTATGCTGCACACTGGCTCAAACATCAGAGCTGTGCTTTAGTAGGAATAATCTGATGACAGAATGTGGAACAAATGCCCATTTAAAAGGTTAGTATAACAGAAATAGTCAGACAAAAAAAGGACACAAACACCTAGACTAGACAGAGCAGCATTGGAGAGCAGAGAGATGAGTCAAGTATAGATTCCTCCCGGGAATCTGATAATATGTTTAGAAAATTTTTATTTGATTTGTGTGGACTATATAAGAAATTTACTGGACATAAAAATGGATTTTATTTGGAATTACGTGGTCAAAGGGAGCAGCATAATGTTTTTAGTTCTCAGACTTTTTAAGAAAAAACCTAACCTGAGTTAAATGATGATATTCAGAACTGCCAGGGGTGGAAAATTTCACCCACCTGCCTTCATATCTACCCTAGCTAAAGAAAACAAGAAGTTGTAAAATTGGAAGGTTGGAAGCACAATATTATTAAAAGACACAGGGAAGTAGGAAGTTGCAGTGTAGTTAAAAAGTTTTTCATCAGGTATGAGGGTAATTGTAAGAAGAGCTGAAAAATTTTATTGACTACGTCTCCACATTTGAACTGGATGAACCTGACAAAATACCTGACCAAATTAGAAAAGTATGAGTTTCATTACTTCTTGTTTTTTAAGAACTGTGCTATAATTTAAAAAGATACAGACACAGTCTCTATCTTCTGGTAGAAGGTGGAGAAGAAAGTGATAATCCTAAAAAGGTAAAAAAAAAAAAAAAAAAACAATTTAATGTTGATTATTTAATGAAGTAAGGCCACTAACATTTAACTGACTCTTTTTTTCTTCTATTTAATCAACTCACATTTAGTAAGTACCAGCTGCTAGAATTATAGACAAATAGCCTCTGTTCTATAGAGACTCACAATCTAGAAAAGAAAGCAAATGTATAAAAAATATTTCCTGGTAGATTGAGAGCCCCACTCATGTAGGATATGAGTAATATCTTATGGAAGCATGTAAGAGGACTCACATATAAGCAGAGATATCAGGGAAGGTTTCTCTGAGATGATTGTATTTAAGCTGAACCTTGATGGACAAGGAGGAATCACACAAGTGGTAAGAGAAGGGTCTTGCAGGCCTAGAGAATAGACAGGCACACAGTTCTGAAGTCAAGAGCATTGCCCCACCACATAGCACATTCCCAGTGCACAGGCTGCTGCTATTATTAAGGAGGTAAAATACAGAAGAGATCTAGTACAATGCCTGGCTCTGGAAGTTGCTGGATTAAGTTTCCTTGCTTCCTTTCTCAATGTTAGTTTAGAAAGTTTTGCATCATAGCAGCTAAGAGAAGATGTACTGAAGTGCAACTCCTACTGTGCTAAAACCAAACAACAAGATTCTACGTAAGTCACTTTAGCTTTCAGCACCTTCACCTGTAAAATGGGAAAATAATATTACTTATTTCATAAAATTTCAGTGAAAATTAAATATATGAATATATGCAGTAAGCTTAGAACAGTGCTTGACACATAATAGGATAATAAATATCATTTTACATGAGGAATGTTTTTATAATTTTAAGATTGTTATAATTCTAATTTTATTAATTTATTATTTTTTAGCTTCACAAGGTAGAAACACAACTGGAAAGATTTAGAGTAAGCAGGGTAATGACTTCCTGACTATGAATAGGCAGGTTAAACTAGTTTTCATGTTAAGATTTTTCTGCACTCCTGATCCTCCTATTCATTACACTTAAAAAAAGAAAGAAAGAAAAAAAAAACAAATGTTTACCAAAAGTAAGTGAAGAATCTCCTACTTAGGTCTACAGTTTTTTGTTTGTGGTTTTAATCACGCTTGAAGATATAAGACAATGTGTTTCCAGAATGCACTAATTCAATAAGACAAGACTTTGTCCCTAAACACTACACCTTGTGTTACCCACACTTATGCAATAGTCAAACAAAGGAGCGGTATATCCCCATGTCCTCCAGGGCAGAAATCTTGTCCTGTGGTTGCTTCAAAAAAGTAGAGCTTGGGAAATTTTCCAGAGGTAAATGGATAGGGACAATTCCAGACCCTTCTCAGTTCTTGGAAAAAGGAATGGGCAAAGTGCCCATCATGGAAAATCGTAAAAGCTACAGGGAGAAGAGAACAATGATTTTAAAAGTGCATTGATTTTTTATTAAATGTGTTTTTCTCCCAAAGAAATGCTTACTGATACTGGCATCTTAAAAGGGTCTCCTTTACCTTGAAATCAATATCTCATTGCTGTGAGTGTGCAAGGAATTCTTCTCTTGGCTGCTACTGTTTTTAGGCCAGAAAACATTTTTTTGTAAAATATTACTAATAGCATGAAACTGCTTCAGTTCCACCAAAATACTTTCTTTGCAAAATGAAACATTGAATATGCCTTAGAAATAGATGATAGAACTGGAAACAAAAAGATAATCACACCAATCATACCACTTCAGTTTAGTCACTGCATTATCAATAATCAGAAACTGCATGACTTCTAATTATCGGAGTCCCTGCTGTTACAAAGTCATTACAATAAAACTATAAAATCAAAAACAATAAAGTTTTGCTGAGTGAAAGACACCAGACTCTCAAAAAGGTAGGGGGACAGTGATTCTATTTTTACAAAACTCTTGAAAATACAAACTAATTTATAGTGATAGCACATCAGTCATTGGCATGGGATGGGGACTGGACTGTCTAAAGGATTGAGAGGAAGAGATTACAATAGTCAAGAAAAAATTTAGTGAAATGACATATAGTTTCATTGTCTTGATGACAGATTAATGGGCATATACATACGTCAAAGCTTATCAAATTATATATTCTAAATATGTAAAATTTATTGTATGGCAATTATATCTCAATAAGGCTGTTTGTAAAAGGCCCATAATCTAATGTACAGCACAGAAATATATCACATTTCATTACTGTGGTTGACAAGTACACTTTATTTATAGTAGAAATACAAATCAACTGGCTATGGATAAGAGAGGAATAATTTATTTTGCCTGAATGACAATGAATGAGAGACATTTGAATGCACTTATATTTATGACATGAACATATACAGTTCAGCTTACCTAAAAGGAGATAATCAAACCACACTACACTACCATTACTCTGGTGAAGACAGTCTACAGTAATAAATTCCTCATTCTCAGTGCAAGAAAGATCAAATAATCATAAAGTGAATAATCATAATAAGGCAGAATTTAATAGCTATGCATTGATCTTTATAGTGATAATCTGCACCATACTTTTTTTATCCCAAGAGCTCGTGAAGCATTCATAAAAATTGATCGCATATTAGATTACAAGGAAAACATTAGTCAAGGAACACACTCAAACCATACTACCTGATCACAGTGCTTATTGCACTAGAAATTCATATAGACCAATGGAACAGGATAGAGATTCCAGAAGCAAAGCCCCAATTTCTCAACTAAATCATCTTCGACAAAGCCTCCACCACCAACCACTGGGAGAGGAAAACTTGTTCAGTAAATGGTGCTGGGAAATCTGGTTGACCATATGCAGAAGATTAAAACAAGACCCCTACCGATCACCACACACGAAAATCAACTCTAAATGGATCAAAAACCTAAGCATAAAACCTCAAACTATAAGAACCTCAGAAAATGCAGGAGTCACCTTCATGGAAATTGGAACTAACAACCAATTCCTGATCAAAACCCCAAGTGCCCATGCCATAAGAGAGAAGCTAGACAAGTGGGACCTCGTCACACTGACGAGCTTCTACAAAGGCAAAGAAACCATAAAGAGAGAAAGAAGACAGCCCACAGACCGGGAAAAAAATATTTACCAACTGTATGTCTGACAAAGGCCTAACATCTAGGATCCACAAGGAACTCAAACATACTGAAAAGATAAAAACAAACACCCCCATTACACAGTGGGCAAAAGATTATATGAATAGACACTTCTCAAAAGAAGATATACTAGCAGCCAACAGATGTGTGAAAAAATGCTCAGCCTCACTAGTTATAAAAGAAATGCAAACTAAAACTACACTGAGATACCACCTAACTCCAGTCAGGATGGCCATCATCAATAACTCAAAACACAACAGATGCTGGAGAGGATGCAGCAAAAAGGGAACACTCTACACTGTTGGTGGAAGTATAAACTAGTACAGCTCTGTGTGGGGATTCCTAAAAGATCTAACAATTGACCTTCCATATGGCCCCGCAATCCCCTTACTGGGAATATACCCAAAGGAATTCAAAGCACTCTATGGAAAAGACACCTGTATACATATGTTCATTGCAGCATTGTTCACAGTAGCAAAAATATGGAACCAACTGTGTTGCCCATGGAAAGAGGACAGGATAAAAAAAAAAAATGTGCTACATAGACATGAAGGAATATTACACAGCCGTAAAGAAGGACAAAATTATATACTTTACAGCAACCCAGATGAACGTAGAGTCTATAATACTCAGTGATCTATTACAGAAGAAGTGAGTATCAAATTTTCTCACTCATAAGTGGGCCTTGAACAATTATTATAATAGTATAAGAAAAGGATTGGCAGTAGCAGGAAACTGCCTGGGGGCGGGGCAGGGGGGAAAGCAGGATTGTCAGTAGTGGGAATCTGCCAGAGGAGGGGAGACACACCTCATCAACAAGAGTACCTGCATGATGTATACCTAACCCTGAATTGTATCCCACATCTTTAAAATAAAAAATTTTTTAAAGGAAATTATTGGAAAAAAGCAAAAAGCCCATTCACAAAAAAATTTAAAAGTCTTCTCTTAATTGTTGGATGAAAGGAAAAATAAAAACTGAAATTACAGAATTTTTATTTCTAAAACATATTGGCAGACAAACACACACTATATCAGAATCAACAGAATGCATTTCAAGCAATGGGCATAGGAAAATTCATAGCACTAACTGCACTTATTAGTAAAAGTGAAAAAATTATAATAAATACATAGAATTCCCACATGGAAAACTGGAAAGCAAGCAACAAATAATTTTTTAAAAATAGCAAATGGGAGGAAATAATAACGATAAAAGCATAGGTCTAAATGCCAAAAATAGACCTACTATTTCCTATTTTTAAAAAAAGAATCAGCCGGGCTCGGTGGCTCAGCCTGTAATCCCACGCTTTGGGAGGCTGAGGTGAGTGAATTGCCTGAGTCAGCGGGTTCGAGACCCGCCTGGGCAACTACAATAAATCAAAAAAATCAGCTGGGCATGGTAGTACATGCCTGTAATTCCGGCTACTTGAAAGGCTAAGGCAGAGGGCTCGCCGGAGCCCAGCAGGTCGAGGCTGCAGAGGCCGGGAGCGGCCACTGCACTCCAGTCTGGGTGACAGAGTAAGACTCCAACTCAAAAAAAAAAAAGGAATCAACAAAATAGGTCACTTACTAACTTGATCAAGAGAAAAGGTAAAAAAATTACAAACATGAAAATAGGAAATATTAAAGCAGAAAACATGAAAATGTTATTTTGTAAAAATCGTAAGAGATTACTTGAAAGGCCTACCTGTAAATAAACTTGAAAAGCAATGTAAAAATGATAATTTTCCAAGAAAATAAAGATTGCACATTTGACTATATTAGAGCTAGACTCTTTAAATTGACCAATTTTTGTAGAAGAAACTGAAGAACAACATCAATAAATTATTCCATAAGAAAGCACCAACCAACAGGTGACTTTAAAGAGGGATTCTACAAAACCTCTAAGACTAGTTGTTCCAAAAGGACTATACATGCTTAGGAGCACTAGGAAAGGACAGAGAGAAGGTAAAACAATTACACTTAACAAAGACAGCATATCAAAGAAAACCACAATCCAATACCACTGAAGGAAAATAATGGCAAAGTGCTTTTTAAAAAATCAACAAATAAAATCCAATACCATATTATGAATAAAATATACCGTAACAAACTGTGTTTTAGTCTTGTAATTTAAGGTTAGTTTAAAATTAGGAAATTTACTAATATAATTATAAAAGTACAAAATAGGATTATCTCTATCAATGCTGAAAAAGCCTTCAGTACTATTTAACATTTTTTTCTAATTTCTATTGAAAGCACAAAAATATAACAAAATAAATAACTTCAAAACATGACAAAATATATAAATTTTTTTTTTGAGTCAAGGTCACCTAGGCTGGAGAACAGTGACACAATTATGGCTACCTTGACCTCCTGTGTTCAGGCAATCCTTCCACCGCAGCCTCCCTCCTAAACAGCTGGGACTACAGGCATGCACTACCATGTGTGGCTAATTTTTTAATTTTCTTGTAGAGACAAAGTCTTGCCTTATTGCCTATGTTGGTCTCAACTCCTGGGCTCAAGCAGTCCTCCCTCCCAAAGTGCTGGGATTACAAGCATGAGCCACCAGTCAGCCTATAAACGTTATTATTAAAGCCAGCATTATAATTCATGGAGATGTTAATGGACTTTTAAGTAAGCTCAAGAAAGGGCAAGAATGCCCACCCATTTCACTATTACTTAACATTATAATAGAAGTATGCCTAATATCATGGTATTAGAAAACTCACAAGTCATGAATTTGTAAAGAAGTAAAAATATCTCTAAAAAATCCTAGTAAATCAATGAACATTAAAGCTAATTCAAATAATAAAAGAATTCCGTAAAGTATCAGGAAATAAAATTAACATACAAAAATCAATAGCTTTCATTGACAAAAACAATAACCAACCAGAGGATATAATGGTAGAGGAAAAACCCCTTTTATAATAGCAATAAAGAAAATTAAATCCTTAGGAATAAACTTGAGAAAAATATGTAGAACCTGTAAGAGGAAACTTTTAAAACACTCTGAAAGTCATAAAATTAGACTTGAACCAAAGGAAAGGCATCACCTGTTCTTGGACAGTACAATTCAACATCATAAAGATGTCAATTTAACACAACCCCAGTAAAAATATTAACAAGCCTTTTTATTTTTAATGAAGCTAGGCAAGTTGATGCTAAAGTTCACAAATTAAAACAAACATGCAAAATAGACAGGAAAACAAAAAAAAATTAAAACTATAAAGTCCCGCCGGGCTCGGTGGCTCAGCCTGTAATCCCGCGCCTTTGGGAAGCTGAGGTGAGTGGATTGCCTGAGTCCGCGGGTTCGAGACCCGCCTGGGCAACTTGGCAAGACCTCATCTCTACAACAGATCAAAATAAGCCAGGCGTGGTAGCGCATGCCTGTAGTTCCAGCTACTTGGAAGGCTGAGGCAGAAGGATCGCCGGAGCCCGGCAGGTCGAGGCTGCGGTGGCTGGGAGCGGCCACTACACTCCACTCTGGGCTACAGAGTGAGACTCCGACTCAAAAAAAAAAAAAAAAAAACAACAACTACAAAGTCCTACAACATTAAGCCATTCTACAAAGTTCCCATAAAACAGGGTGCTACCGTCCAGGAATAGATATATGGATAGTAGAATAAAATAGAAGAGAAGGGACTAGAAAGTCCTGAAATAGGTGTAAGTGCATAAGGAAATAATAAAGGTAGCATTTTAAGTCATAGAAACAAAGTCATGGAAGCAAAAGATGAGCTTTTTAATAAATGTTACTGACACAACTAGGTAGCCACTTAGAAAAATTAAATTAGATCCATATCTCACACCATACACAAGAATAAACTCCACACTAATCAGGAAACCAAACGTAAATAAATAAATAATTAAATCACAAAAGTACAAGGAAAAAATTCAGGTGAATTCCTCTATAAACTCAACATAGGGGAAAGCTTCCTAACATCGATTTAAAATTCACAGGCGATAAAAGAAAAAATTATAAACTTGACTACATTTTTAAAATTTGCATGGTAAACTAAAATCAAAGACTGCCAAATTAGAAGGAAACGTTTGCAGTATATATAACATAAAAGGCTAATATCCACAATATATAAAGAACTCTAAAAATTTGAGAAGAAAAGATCTAAAACTCTGATGGAAAAATGAGGAAAATATGAACAGACAATTCACAAAATTGGTACAATAGGATCTTAAACATATGAAAAGATGTTGAAACTCACTCAAAATTTGGGAAACTCCAATTACCCTTGAATTTTTCACCCGATTAGCCACAATTTAAAAGTCTGAGAATATATTATGTTGGTGAGGACCAAGGGCACTCTCATACACTGCTGTGGGAACATAAACTACTACAGCTCATTTGGAAGGGAGTTTTTGACAATAACTAACAAAACTACATTTGTTTTTATTTTGCATTTACCTTTTTGGCTCAGTAATCCCATTCTAGGTATCCACCTCGAATAGACATTACTAACTAAATGAGAATTCAGATATACATACAGAGCAGCATTGTTTACCATTCCATATGATGGAGTCCATTTAAATGCTCACATAGAGATGTGTGAATAAATTATGCTATTAATACACCAGTGAGTCCTGTGCAGTCATAACAAAGCATGAGGAATATTTCTATGAGCTGATACAGAGTGATTTCCAAGATGTACTATTAAATGAAAAAAGCAAAATATAAAAATTACTACTTTTTCACAGAAGAAAAACAAATAAGGATATATACAGATATCATCTCATTTAGCAAATGATACATAGAAAGTATAAACTAGAAACAATTGAGTCTTTCCCTACAGAGGCAGAGAGACTAGAGTGGAAAGAATGGAGAAACAGGAAGTGTGGGGAAGTAGGGAGGTGACAGTTCTGCATGTGATTTTTGTTTTTACAGTCCCCTCTTGTTAAACTAATAATTAAAATCAACAAAGGTCAGACTCAATTAATTTTTGTAATCATGAAATGATACCTAGCATGATGTCTGCTATTTCTTGGTTTCAGATTCCTGAATAGATAATTCACTGTTTTAATTCAGTAAGTTTTCTGAGAATTGATCATTTACAGGGTTCTATGCTAGGTACAATAAAGACATTAAAATGGGCTATGATACTCTAATTACCCTCTAGAACTTTGTTTTCTAAATAATGTCTTCCAAAAATAAAAATAAATAAATAATGTCTTTCACAGAAACAAGCTTAAATATAGATGTACAAAAAGTGGGAAAAAATTAAAAAGATGAATAGCAAACTAAAATAACAAAATTTTATGTGATAAAGACAGTGCTAAAAGTATACATCAACTTCATTCTGATTCCTTTCTTATTTTATGACATACCTTCTTCTGAAAGATAAGTTACATAAGACAGATTAAAATTAATGAAATAGAAATGCTAGAATTATTAAAATAATGTTAAAGAATATAAGCAAAAAAGTCAAGACAGAGTTGGGTGAGGGAAAACTGAACAAATAAAAACTACAATTCAGGAGAAAAAAATACTTGTAAACTACAAGAAGAGAAAAAAAGAAAATGTACTGATAGACACAGAACCCTTATTATCTAATAAGAGAAAGCAGATTAGTTAATCAACTGAATGTGTTGCCATACACCAAGGCCCCTCAAGACCCTGCTTCAATAACTCCTGTAATAAAAGAAGCAATAAATATCTTTATGGTGTGAGCCTCTGATAGTAGGGTTCTCTGTTACTTGCAGCTGAGAGCATTTCCAACTGTGAATCAGATCAGATGTGATTGTTTCTGACACCTTAACAATATAATCTTATTAACCTAAATAATTCCGTCAGTTGGACCTTCAGAGGGAGAAAAAAACCAACCTGAAAATGAATAATGTATAAACAAAAGCAAAACAACACAAATAAATAAAATGAGGCAAACAAACATGCCAGAGTCCAGCTCCAGCTGGGTTCAGGATACCCCAAAGGTGGAGATGGCGGGGGAGGAAGAAAGAAAGAGAGAGAGAGAGAAAGAAAGAGACTGGACTCCAGTCTAGTGCAGAAGCGATGTGTGTTATTGGGAATTACAAAGGGTCTTTTATACACAAAGTCAGATGTGGGAGGGGCGTCCCCCACCCACCAGAAACCTTAATCCATGAAAACTTAATCAATGATTGCCTTTAAACCCTTTTCATATGATAATCTTAAAATCCCATAACAAAGGATAACCTAATCCGTGACTGACATATTCTATAAACCTTTTTCATCCTCAGCTGATTGATTTATGCCAAGTTAAACAATTCTATAGTAGCTTAAGTATTTACTTTACAAAGGAAAGTGGCCCATCCCAGAATGTTTGGAATGTGGCCCAGTCCAAAGTTCACAGTGGACTACCTGCAGGTAACCCAGTTGCATTCTTTCAACAAAATGGCTGTCTTCTAAAACTATATTCTACAATTTACACCTTCAATAAATCCTAAGATCGTAACCCAGAAGCCTGTGACCAATACTAAGGCTCTTAGATGTGACACGAGTTTGAATTATAAGTTGTGTGAAAACCAAAACTGCAGTTTGTGGAAGAATGGAAGCAATGAGCTTCTAAAGTTAGCTTGTGTTAGTCCCGGACTCAGAGTTTTTATGTTTTGAGCTCACAGGGAGCTTAATCTGGTTAGTGCTGAGTAGAAAGGAGGAGGAAATGGGGTCAATAGCTCCCGAACACATCCTAGTGGTCTCGGGGTCAACGACCTTTCCTGATCCCTAACGCTCAGTGGGCCGCCATGGCTGGCTCCCAACACAAACACATTCCATGTTTGTAGAAACTGTATACCCTGATGCAGTGGGTTTCAAATCTAAAGGAAAAATGACTAAGAAGCTGGATCCCAAAGATCCAAAAGACTCTCTAAGTTTCTAGTTGACAATAGATAGATGAGTTTGGATGTCAAACCAAGTCCAGTCATCTGTTTAAAAATTGCAAACATACAAGTCACATATCCAGGACCAGAGCTAAAGAGGAAGGAAAGCAGATGTGTGATGAAGTTATAAGAGAAAACATGCAACTCTCTGGATCAGATTTTACATGTAATAAAATGCCATGAAAATAAAATTATTTTATTATCTTTAATAATATCCTGCTTTACCCTTTTAATTCTACGGCATTTCATTCCAGGAAATGAGACATTTTTTTTTTTTATGTTGTTAGAGTTGTGGCTTTTACTTTTATATTTTATCATTTAAATTCTCAATCCAAATATGCTAGATAATAACAAAACACCTGAGGATTGCTTTAAACTTATGGAAAACAGTTAATACTAGACTAAGCAGAAGGCTGCTGGGACTTACTGCTAATCAATTATACCCTTAGATTATTTTTTACAATACTAACGTATACCTAAAACTACTTGCTCCATGCTTTATAGAATAAGAAAAAAGACCAAACCTAGTAAAAATCATAAATTCAAACAGAAATATTAATGGAAAATAATGAGACAGGAAGGAAAACAGTATCTTTGCTGTGATAATAAAGAGATTTTTATTTTAAATGAATAGAACTTAAGGAAAACTTACACCAAATCCAAAGCAACATATCCATGTTTAATCCACCAGTTCACATGTTTTTGTTGTTGTTGTTGTTTTTACTTTTTAACTTTTTTTTATTTTAAAGATGTGGGGTACAATTCAGGATTAGGTATACAAGTAGTCATCATACATGTAAAGTTTGGGCCTCTGGTCCCCACTTTGCCTGGTTTGAGATCAGGTACGCTTATTGATATTATTTTCTTCCTTGCCTCCCCACTCCGTGCAATATTCCATTGTGTATATGTACCACTCAAATCATTCTATAAAAAGATAACTGCACACACATGTCTATTGCAGCATTATTCACAATAGCAAAAACATGGAACCAACTGTGCTGCCCGTCCAAAGTGGACTGAATTTTTTAAAAATGCAGTTGATTATTTTTGAGATGAAGACAGATGACAGACCCCTTAGAGGGCCTCACACAGGCTAAGAGGAGAAAAAGCCACTAAGCATGCCTGTGCTAGTCTCAGAAATCGCTGGTATCTTCCTTGCTTGAAAAAATAAAGCAAAGCTTATGGGATACCTAGGCAACTAGTTTTCATTTCATAGAAAACATCCATTGGCCCACTAGTTTAGTCAGTCTCCACTGCTGTTCATATGCTTCAGCTCATATGGTCTGTTTTAGTCAAAAACTAGGAAGACATGAATTCTTATTCTCATTTCATCTTACATCCTTAGTTCTTCGGCCTTACAACATAGCCAGAAGGCAATGTAATACTAAGAATTTTAATTTTTCCTTGCTTCTAGGTCATGTCTTTTCTCTGACCATTCAATTCAAAGCAATCATCAATGTTTTTCACCTTTGTTGGTGTTTCCCATGATCTTTGACCATGTAAATAATGTTATACTGTAAAATAGAGCCTCTCCACACCCAGAACACTGCCACTCAGGAAGTTTATGCACACATAATTCAGTTGACAATGAGAGTATAAGCAAAAATGGCTATCAAACAGGCAATTCCAAGTCTAATATTCAGTGTCTCTCTTCACTTATTTTATAGTCACTTTTGAGTTATCTAATTTTGACCACTGATTAGAAACATCAAATTACACATTCTGATATTTTGAAAAAACAGAAAGACTACAGCAATCTTGGCAACCACACCGATCTAAGTCCAGTGACCTCAGTCAGCAAAACTATAACACAGAATAAGTACCATTCGTTACTGATGTAGGCAATAAAATCTTAACATTGGGAAGGACTCTAGAGATCTCATCCCATTTTAGGAATTTATCCTATGACGCCTCTTATAGTGACAATCTAGCCACTGTGTGAACATAAAAGCTGCCTCATTGCCTCACAAGAAAACTTACTCCATTTTTTAAAATGTTTTATAGAAAGCTCATTCTTAAAAGGCCGCAAACCGCTTTTCTGTAACTTCAGTTTATTGATTCTAATTCATTCATTCAACCAGCATGTATAGAGTAACTATTTTAGATAGTAGACAATATTCCATAAAGATAGAACAAATCTGCCCTTTATCCATCTGGAAAAACAAACTCATGAACAAGAATAAAAACAAAAACACCGATTGCCTTTCCTTTGCCACCACTATTCTATTTTTATTTCCAAGTCTTGGTGTTCCTTACCTGAATCACACCTCCCAAGAAGGAAACTGCTGCAGCAACACCAATCCTTTGCATCTCGAAATCAGACAAGCCCAGCACACTTGTATTACTCTGTGTGGTGAGATTCTGGATACTCTGAGGGACAAGCCGTTCCACAGCATTGGCTGATATTAAGGATGTCAAGGCAAAGGTGCCTAAAATGGGGAGAGTAGAGGGCGTGGGGAACCTTCTGTTATTGTATTTAGTAAGTCAGTATTATGTTCTGACCACCTAAGTTGGAGGTAAGATTCCAGATCAAGTAATTTTTCTTCATGAAATTAACATCAATCTCTTAATAATAAAGTGGACATGAAATGCCTCTACTCATGGATACACCAAAATAAAATGATGTAAAAGAGAAATATGTTCTGCATATTAAAGGTTCACAGAAACTTTTTGTTAAAATTCAATTGGTCCCTATGTCATAGGAAAATCATAGGAAGGTCAAAAAATAATTAGTTTGTATTTTTTCCCAGTAACTTTCTAAATTTTAGGGGTTTATTTTTACCTGAAATTTACAGATAATAATGTCTATTAAAAAGGGGTGTTTTAGAACAAAATAATATATGTAAAACTCTTAATAAAACACCTAGTGACTGAACATCCATGGTTCTCATGACTTAAATATATATACGTATGCAAGTATACACAGCATATAAATATATATATATATATATATATATAATACATGCTATAATATATTACATATGTAAATAAAATCTGGGCATCTTGTAAAAATGGTGATTTTGATTCAGTAGGTCTGGGGTAGAAACCAAGACTCAACTTCTAACAAGCTCCCACATAACGCTGATTCTACTGATTCACAAATCACACTTTAGATGGCATTGTTGTAAATGACTGACAATCATTTGTTGATCCTTCCCCCATGACAATGTAAATTGACTTAAAAAGTCAAACATACAAAAATAAAACATTATCTTATAGGAAAATTTATTTATCAATGTGGTCTGCATAATTATAGCCTCCCAAACATATTCATGCCCTAATCCTCAGAGCCTGTGAATATGCTATACTATACGGCAAGAGGGAGTTAATAATTGCAGTTGAAATTGAGGTTGCTACTCAGCTCACCTAAAAATAAGGAGAGCATCCAAGTGTGTCCAAAATGGAAAATGGAGGCAAAAGATCAGAGCCAAAGAGACCATATCACTGGCTTTGAAGATGGTCAAAGAGGTCATGATCTAAGAAGTTTAAAAAGTCGAGAGAATGGATTTTCCCTTAGAATCTCCAAAAAAAGAATGTCTCCCTGCTGGCACCTCAGTTTTAGCCTTGTGACCCCACTTCAGACTTCTGAACTTCTGACTATAGAATAATACCTTCATCTTTTTTTTTGTTGTTATTTATTTATTTTATTATTATTATTTTTTAGTTAGATCCTCACTCTGACGCCCAGGCTGGAGTGCAGTGGCATGCTCTTGGCCACCCCAGCGTCAACCTGCTGGACTCAGGAGATCCTCCCACCTCAGTCTTCCAAGTAGCCAAAACTACAGGCAGGAGCTACCACACCCAGCTAAGTTTCTATTTATAGTAGAGGCGAGGTCTCGCTAAGTTCCCCAGGGCTGTTCTCAAACCCGTGGGCTCAGGCAATCCACTCACTTCGGCCTCCTAAAATGCTGGGATTACAGGCTGAGTCATCGAGCCCACACTTATCTTATTTTAAGTCACTAAATTCATGGGAATTTGTTACAAAAGCAACAGGAAACAAAAATCATCAATAACACAAACTGACCACTGAAGAAATGATCACAAAATGGTATTACTTAAAAGCTGAGATCTTACATCACAGAATAAATAGGAATGCCTCTATGGATATTTCCAGTTAAAATTATTTTTATTATTATTACCTTAATATCTAAAATTAAGGTATTATTTTTGTTATAATAACTGACTTTATTAAATCTCATGTAGTAAATACCAAATTAGATGATACATCACTTATCTAGTCCTCACTATAATCGTATTAAATTTGGGGAGCTATTTCACTATTGAGAAAGCAGCAAATTGAGCTTTAAAACTTTTCCAAGCCCATGTAAATAGCAAACAACAAATAGGACATATACACAAGTTTATCTATCACCAAACTTAGCCTGTTCTATTATGATCCTTCATATATTACTATGACCTTTCATATATTCATGTCCCTTCACATATTATTCAGTAATACATAGCTTGGCAAAGAAAGAGATACACTAATTAAATGGTTATAGAATCTAGGCTGGATAAACCTAAAAGATCATTTAGATCAAATACATATAAAATATTTTTCACTATTTGAGTAATTGAATTTTATATAGTCTTCTTTTTTTTCTTCCAAGTGCTTACTTTCATCTCATTATAAATTCAGGACATTTCCCCTTCTTTCAAGGTCTTCTTGCAACTTAAAAATGAAAAGAATCCTTAGCAATATAAGGATTATGGTTATATAGTGGCACGGCAATAAATAACAATAAATGAATTGACTATCTGATGCACACAGAGTCTTGCCCTAATGTTTGCTGAGGTTTTCGCAGTGAAGTTAGAATTGCTCTGGAAATGTAATCAGTAGTTAATAATCACTCTGCATCCCTTTCATTAGTATCATGAACATAAACACAGATAGGAATTATTACCTGTGGCAACATGACGTCCCATTCCAAATATGGCATAAATGATGGCAGGGAACAAAGACCCATATAAACCAAACACCGGGTGCACAGAAGAAAGAACAGCAAAGGCCAATCCTGTGGAGAAGACTAAGGTAATTAGGATCATCTTATAACTCTAAGATACAGTTCATTATGTAATAGAGTAAGTATTGGTTTATTTATAGACAAAATAAACCATACTTTAATTTTTCTACTTGCTGAACAAGAGACTAGCATTAATTGTCCCAAATAGAAGAAACTTCACTCATTAGTTAATATTTATATTTTAATTCCCAAGTCATTCTGTTTGTATGACTACTTTTTCCTTCAATTGCAGAGATGTCTACATAAATATAATAGTTCAGAGTATCTTCCTAGTAAGAGGCAGGTTTGATAAAATGATCATAAAATTTCTCAGGCACACTTAGATTTTAGAAGCATTTAACACATTATTTTATTTGCACAGTGGCATCTGTGAAATAGACAGGTTAGTAGCTTTACCAGTGACAGATGAGAAGCCTAACATGGAATGGGGACAAGGGCTGGGAAAGAAAGGACACATACTCAAAGTTGGCTGGTTGGTTGATCGACTTGCCAGCCTGATTATGTATCATAGTAGCAGAGCCAGTGCATAAATCCATATGCTTCCCTAACTGGACCCTGGCCTATATTTTAGGTACAGTTTCTAGAGTGGAAAACATAAACTTTACTTACTTCAAAGAGTCACTAAGAGATCATTCATACTGTTAATTTTTATTCTTTGTAGATACTACTGCCTTCATAGGTGGCATAGTACATGCATGCAGAAAATTTTCTTAGGCATGTCTAAATGACCACTGGTAGTTTAAATGTGAACAAAATACGTGCATAAGTATGTTTTCATTAAAATTATCTTGTTTGTGACTGATCCTTAGAATTAAACACGACTGATGCCAGGTTCTGGCAAATTCATTCACATCTATTGATTTGATGGTTGGCATTTGTTTTGGCACAAAGGACATTACAAATTATAAAGAGAATTGAGGAAGGAGGAGGCATTAGAATCTAGAGTCCCTGAATATGGTGCCAGATTATCATTCACATTATAGAGCCTGGCAATCTGGTTCTAATACCAAAAATGTTTACTGGTAAGCTTTCACCATTTTAAAATTTCATTTCATTTCATTTTTAATATAGTTATATATCAAATATTTTTCAAACAGTACAAAACATTCTAGCTATAATTAAAATAAATGAAATGTCTACCAATGATCATTCTCTTTAAAAAAAAATAATTCAGATTTCTTGTTTACTGGTAATGCATCCCTAAAGTCTGGTGAAAATGAGTTAAAAGCGATTATAGAAGAATCAGTGGCAGGGCTGCTCTAGTATACAGGCATGGTGAAAGGCAGCAATCTGATGGGCTGAAAGGGTGGTATTAAGGGATAGGTCTTTTTTTAGAGACAAGGTCTCACTATGTAGCCTTGGATGGTCTAGAACTCATGGGCCCAAGCAACCCTCTCGCTTTGGCTTCCCAAAGTGCTGGGATTACAAGCATGAGCCCCCACACCCAGCCAAGGGGTAAATTTTAAAGCCAGGTTAGCATTAGCAAGCGAAATCTTCCACCACTCCTACCAACAAGCACTTCTTGGTATTTTTAGTGTAAGTAATTTTGTAAAAAGTATCGTATTTACATCAGTCATATGGAAAGCTAGAAAATAAAATTAAAATTTTCTCATCCTTTTTTTTTTTTCAAATTGGGTTACCTGATTTAAAAAAAAAAACTCTATCAAGCAACAGAAATGCAGAGTGTTCTAAAGCAAAAAAAAAAAAATGAGGCCCACATTACAAAGATCATACAGAGCTACTAAATCAATGGTCAGGAGGAAGGATATATTTAGCAAAAAGTTTCTTGGATGAATCATGCTAAATTCCCATAAACGTGGTCAATACTAACAGGGTTGGACTTGTCTGGTGGTAGACCTCTTTGGCTGCTCTACCTGCAACAGGTAGGTGTTAATACAAAGCTGAACGTAGCTAGATCCCCTCCTTTTGCCCTAGGAATAGCTATCTCCTACTTATCTACCTACTTTACCACAATCACCCTCATCTCTCTCTGCTTATAGCATATAAAATCCATAAGAAACTTAATTCAAAAAGGAAATTTTCCAAGGTTTCATATTCCTAACAAATTAAAATGGAAGCAATCACATAAGTTACATTTAACCCTACTTTTTGAAAGATCACTAGATTTGTAAAATAAATGCAAAACACCACTTCAATAGAATCTACAAGAACAACCTCAAAGACCAGAAATCATGTGGACATTTCATTTATCTCATATGACACGAATACTGAACTTTCACTTGAAACAATAATGTCATTCACCCTCGGTGGGACATTACTTCTCTGTTGATATGGCAATGAACAAAGGCCAAATACAGGAGGAATGAACTAATTCTAATATATGGTACTTTTTTTTTTTTTGTCCGAGTCTCACTCTGTCTCCCAGGCTGGAGTGCAGTGGCACACTCACAGTCACCGCAGCCTTGACCTACTGGGCTCTGTTGATCTTTTCACCTCTGCCTTCCAAATAGCTGGAACCACATGCATGTGCCACCACACCCAGCTAATTTTTCTGATTTCTTATAAAGAGACGGTCTCGCCATGTTGCTCAGACTGGTCTCGAACCCCTGAGTTCAGGCAATCCTCTCACTTCAGCCTCCCAAAGTGCTGGGATTACAGATATACAGTACTTTAAAGCATCAAGTATCCCTTCCACAAATAATAACTACAAGGCCCAAGACCACCACATATATATAACTCAAAAACAGGAGAGGAGGCTGGATATAGTTTTCTTTTTCTGGTTCATATATTGTTATATTTTATAGTACAAACTGCATACATTTTTTTCTATCTTGCACACATATACACTCATACAAAGTAAAATATGTTAAATCCTCCCCAAATAGTGAATATCTGTCTTAACTAGCATTACTTACAAATTCGAATTATCTACACTTTCTCTGTGTTTAATAAAACACAGTATTCAATTCAAATAAGAGCAGGATTACAATTTATAATGTTACTATTTAGAAAAAATACAACATCAAATGCTAATAGATTCTTTTACAGCCTAATCCAACTAAATAAGAGCAAAAGCAACACAAACAAAAGTATGAAGGATTAAAAACAATGAGTATTAGGCCAAAGGACCTCAAAAGCAGATGAGAGAGGAAAGAGAGAAAAGGAGATGGGGAGACGATAGATTAGATAGATAGATAGATAGATAGATAGATAGATAGATAGATAGATAACCCCAAAATTGAGATCTCTAGGTAGCTGATTATTTTTAAAGATAGAAAATCATATATTGGTAATGTAAGGCAGATAAAACCACAAAATAATGGTCATTAGAAGACTTTATAAGGTGCAATTTTTAAGAAAACATGTTTTTTAGGTGTAATAATAATTAGTGTAATACAGGAGAAGAAGAGATTCTAGATCCTTGTATCAAAATCATCAGTAGTTTTTGAGTTTGTGAACACTACCAACCTTTCAAGGAACTTAGTGTGAAGTTGAATGTTTGCCACTAGCACACCTAGCCAGTCTGCAGTGAGACTGGCTTCCCTAGACAGTGCCTTACCCCTGACCGTGAAAGACCATGCAAGCATCAGGTAGGTAGCTCAATCTCTGCCTCAGCTCCTACCTTTCAGCTGAAATCACTAGAAAGTGACTCAATCACTGCTGGTGAGAAAGAGAACTATTTATCTCAGAGAACATGATTTCTGTATTAAAATACAGATTTTTATTTCAGGTTCAACTAAATTATCTAGATTTATATCATAGCAATTATTCAGAAAATTGAAGAAACCTGGAGGTGTCTAGAAGTTGAGTGTTGTACACCAAGTTGGCAATTGGTAGTGGAATTACACTCTATTGGAAACTTTATATTTTGTTGGCCTAGCACCCTTACCTTTTTATTGAGAGGTCAAGCATGTAGGATCCAGAAACACTAGTTTTGCTTTGATCAGGTGTCAATGCAAGAACAACAATATTTTATAAACTGTAACCTTTGGTTATGGAGCTAACACAATTGAATGGAACAGCTATTACTGTAGAATGCACTGCCCCCAGCATGTCAATCTTCTTCATAAAACACATCTGAGTGTCATGGGTTGAATTGTGTCTTCTCAAAATTCATATGTTGAACTTCTAATCCCCAGTACCTCAGAATGTGACCTTATTTGAAAACAGGCTGTTGCAAATATAATTAGTTAAGATGAGGTCATACCGGAATAGGATAAGCCTCTAATCCAGTATGATTTGTGTCCTTATTAAAGAACACCATGTGAAGAGACATACAAGCACGCAGCAAGAGCACCATGTGAAAATGAAGGCAGAGATCAAGGTGCTGCTTCCAGATGCCAAAGAACGCCAAAGATTTCCAGAAAACCCCCAGAAAGAAGCTAAGGAGAGGCATGGAACAGAATAACCTTTATCATCAGTCCACAGAAAAAACAAAACCTCTCGACACCTTGATTTTGTACTTCTGGCGTCAAGAATAAATCTCTGTTGTTTAAGCCATACTGTTAGTGGTACTTCATTAAGACAGCCATAGAAAATGAATATAGGTGTCAGTTTTTAGAGGGAGACAAAATAAAAGGTCATTTGACGGCAGGGCATTCAACTTCACATTCTGAACAGAATAAAACCACTTGTCCTTAAAAAATATTAAATGATATTACAGTCTTTGCACTTCTCATTCATAACTCCTGAATCTCTATAGCACTATTTAAATTTCGTATTTTAGTCATCAAAAGTAGCATCAAAGAAATGTAGTCGCTAAAAAACAAGTGTCTAGAGATTAAGTTGCTAAATGTAAAAGAGTGTCTTTTGAAGAATTGCTTATTTAATACACAGAAGTAAGAGTTAAAGTCCCATCCAATCTCTACTACTACACATGGTACCATCACTAAAAATTGTGTTTGTAGGATTCTCGTGGCACTATTCTCACAACTCAGTGTTTATAACTTTAAGGAAATAGAGCCTGTGCAATGTCTAAAAACAAATGTGAGTAGATGGGCTAACCGCATTTGAAACTGTGGTTAGTCTTTTGAAGCTCTGTAGAGTTAAGCCTCCACAAGAAGTAATACAATTTAATTGTCTCATTAGTATCTCCAATTTCTGGTACACACAAAAGAAAATATTCACAAAATACTTAGGAGACTGAAACCAGGCTGACCAGCTCACGCAAAACCCTCAGAATCCCCTAGTCTTTACTCCCAGCCTGCATCTAACTAGAGTTGCAGCTAGACTGTTCATCACCCTTTCAATAATAAGAAAAAGGAGCCTTCTCCTGGATGACCTAACTCACCTTACTTGTGACCAATGATTGAGGAATTACCACTCTGAAAAGCAATGATAAATTTCCCCTATCAACTGCAAACACAAAAAATTTTTAGTTTCATCAACTCGCCCCCAAATTCTCAAAATTATGTTAAAATACTATTATCAATTTTTTAAAGTTGCCAAACAGAAGCAAAACAATGCTATTTAGTTCTAAATGTTGAATCACCTATGGATGACTGCATTTGGCTATGGTAGAAAAGGAACTCTAGGATTTGAGATATTTGTTTTAAAATCAAAACTGAGATTCTTATCCTAATAAGTCCTACCACTTGATAAATCATAGTATGATCAAATAACACCCCACTCAGCAAAGACATTCCATATAAATAAAGGCTAGCCAATGAAAAAAGCTTAATTATTTCTTATAAATGCCTGAGGCTTGGGAGTGGAGGTGGCAAAACCCTGTCTTGAATATTGATCTCATAAGTTATTTTGCATGCGTTTAAGAACTTAAGCCTAGAATTGCTAAAGAGAGAAGCACTTTAAAGTTCTCATCCCAAGAAATAAGAACTAGGGCCGTTGCCAGTCCATTACACCATTGTCAGGCCATTGTGCTATTGCCAGGATATTGCAGCCATTGCCTTGCTAAGCAATGGTGTGGCTATGTGCTCTCTGAGCTATGATCAGGTCATGTTTTCTTAAGTTTTGGCCCCTTCCCCTCCCTTGGGGAAGTGAATCCCCTCTTTCTCTCTCTCTCTCCAATTTACTTTCTAAATAAACTATATTTTCTTATCTAAAAAACAAAAATAAATAAAGACTAAGTACGAATAATTCCCTGAGAGAAGGATAAAGAGTTTGGAAACTGGAGAAAATATCAACAAGAAGACTCAAAGGAAAGAAATGATGCAATCTTGTGCTACATTCCTTAATCACCAAGTTATGGTTCTTAAGAGTAGTCTTTTCCATGAAAATGAAATGGTAGCTTGTATGAACAAGGAAAATGAAAGGAAAGTTGAGCCTGAGGCATTACTCTAGGTTAACAATTAGAAAGTAAAGACAGCTACCCTCCCCCTCTTTCCTTACTCTCTCTCTCTCTCTTCCTGAAATTCTTCCTCTCCCTTTCTCCACTTTTAGAATTATCTCATACTTTCTCTGATTCAAAGAAAAGTAGCAGAAGTATCTGGAATCCCACAACATTGGGACAGTGGAAAGATAAAAATCTTGAGTCACTACAAATGGCTTATCAGCTATACATTTCATTTATTCCCTGAAATTCTAATCTAATTCTGGGTCTTTTGATTACACAATCAATTGATTACCTTTTTAATTATGCCACATCAGATTATGTTTTCTCCCATGCAATGAGAGATTTCTAACTGATAATTATTAAAATTAGAGTTCTTTACATGAAAGTTCTAGAGTGTTTTTACCTAACATTTATGGTTGTATTAAAACATGAATAAAATATATTTTATTTTCTGCTTTAAAAATAACTAAACATTAAGATAGGGAATTAATGATTGGATCCCACAGAGACTTCCAAGAAGTAGAAATGCTTACATTGAGTACTGAATGAGGAACAACAGATGGACAAAAACGTATGGGGAGCAGGTGCCTAAGGAGTGGGGCTGAGGAATTCATTTTATGTAGAACAAATATAGTCAAAGGCACAGAGTTCTGAAAAAGTTCACATAGTTCCTGGGATGAAACAAAAGTCATTCTGGGATGTAAAATCACCAAAAAAGATTGGAGTGATAAAGTGCCAAGAGATGAGATTAGATGGTAAAGGATCCCATTTATTAAAGTTCATCGTAAAAGCTTAGCTGAGATTCAGGAAGATAGCAACTTGTACTTACATGATCTCCTGTTCCCCCAACTTCCTCTGTGTTGTAATACAACAATTAGGTTAAACCAATTGGTAGGGCCAGGAAGGAGCATCTGAAGTCAAAGTTTATTCCATAATCGTAGGTACTCAACTGCATTCTCTTTGGTGAGAGATGAAATCCAACAGACCTAAAGACAGGATGGAGCTTGTCTCTTTTCAAAAGCAGAGCAAAAACCAGGATAGCTGCCATTGTATGGGGAAAAAGAGGAAGGAAGGTTTTGGCCAGCAGAAACACAAAGATTCCTCAGAGAACTGGTGTCCCAACAACCTGCTGTGGCTCTGGGGGCTTGTGCCATCTTATAGACCTGAAGAACTGCAACAATGCATAGAACTGTGTACTGAAGGCCAAGAGAAGCCTTCTACTCCATCCTGGAAAAGGTTTTCTCATTCCTCAGCTAATTGGCCTTTGCCCACATATACAGAAGCTGTTTTGCCTTTCACAGCTTGTTTATTCCTGCTTGAGAGATTCCAACAGCCAGACTTCTATAGGTGCTAAGAGAACACAAACTCTGACTAGAACTAAATTAAGTTGTCTCAAAATAACCAAAGGAAGAAAGATCACACTGAACATAAGAGGTAACTACACCTGAAGGAAAAAGTATGACTTTGGATTGTTGAAACTAGAAAAAAAGATAATGATGTACAAATTTTACTTAAATAAGTGTGATGACTTAAAAAAATAATAACTCTCAAAGAGATATACACTAGATTCCAGCAACAAAAATGTACAACTTTCCAATGTAAAACATCAATAAAAAGCTGAATAGTTATGCTAATATCCTGAAAATCAAATTACTATGATCACTGTTGCCAGAGAGATACAAGTCTAATTAGTCAGGCCTGAGACACTTTCAAGTTCCTCATGGGTAGGAAGATAATGTTGGCATATAAGAATCAATAGCCTGAGAGTAGGAGAGGGCTAATACCCCAGGGTACCGAGAGAAGAGAGAAAAAATATTGGAAGAAACACCACCATATGCATATATACCTTGATGTAGTAGCTTGGGAAACTATCTCACAGTCCTAAAATATAAAAATGTATACCTAACACTGTATGTATATTAAAATAGTTTATGTAGGGGTTAAATATGGAAATAGAGTTAGTCTTTTTTATCTGCTAAGAATTTGTTCCAGGACATCCTCGGATATCAAAATGCTGGAGTCCCTTATATAAAATGGTACCATCAGTTCCACATAGCCACAGATTTCAATCCACAGTTGCCTAATCTGTGAATACAAAACCTATTGATATGAAAGGGCGACTATAACCTTAATGTCTATCAATATGGAGATGACTAGTTACATCCCTGTACAACTGTACTATGAAATATTATAGAGCTATTTAAAAGACTGAATTACAGCCGGACTCGGTGGCTCAGCCTGTAATCCCGCGCCTTTGGGAGGCTGAGGTGAGTGGATCGCCTGAGCCCATGGGTTCGAGACCTGCCTGGGCAGCGAGACCTCACCTCTAAAATAAATCAAAAAAACCCAGCCAGGCATGGTAGCGCATGCCTGTAATTCCGGCTACTCGGAAGGCTGAGGCGGAAGGATCGCTGGAGCCCAGCAGGTCGAGGTTGCGGTGGCCGGGAGCGGCCACTGCACTCCAGTCTGGGCGACAGAGTGAGACTCCAACTCAAAAAATAAAAAAAATTAAAATAAATAAAATAAATAAAAGACTGAATTAGAACCATATCTATTAATCTGGAGACATGTTCATTATGTATTGTTAGACATTAAAAACAAGTCTTGGGCTTATATGTTTTGTATAATATTTGTACATAATAATCCAAGAAGGGAGCTACCAGTGTTTTTTTATACATCTCTGAAAGATGTTTTGGGGATTTTTTTTTAACTTTGTAAAAATAGAATTACCATATAATCAAGTAATCCCACTACTTACTGGGTATATAAACAAAGGAATTTAAATCAGTTTATAGAAGAGACATCTGCACTCCCATGTTTACTGCACCACTAATTACAATAGCCAAGATAAGGACTCAATCTAGGTGCCCATCAAAGGATGAACAGATAAAGAAAATGTGGTATGTATACACAATATAATACTATTCAGCCTTTAAAAAGAAGGAAATCCTAGATGAACATTTGGGATATCAAAAATGAACATTATTTTAAGTGAAATTAGCCAAGTACAGAGAGAGAAATGCTACATGATCTCATACATGGAATCTAACAAAGTCAAACTATCAGAAAGAGAATAAAATTGTGGTTATCAGAGGCTAGGAATTGGGGGAATTGGGAAGACATTGACCAAAAGGCAAAAAAAATTCAGTTAGATAGGAAGAATAAGTTCAGAAGATTGTACATTATGGTGACTAGAGTTAATAACTATATTGTGTAAATGAAAATTACTAAAAGAAGAGATTTTAAGTGTTCTCGTCACAAAAATATGTGTGTGATATAATGCATATGTTAAATAGCTGGATTTAGCTATTTTACAATGTCTACATATATCAAAACATTATGTTGTACACCAAATAATTTTATTTGTCAACTGAAGGTAAATAATAAAATTAGTTACAAAGTTGGATATTTAGAATAAAGTCACATCAAATTATAAACTTCAAGAAGCTGACAAATTCTATAATAAAATATCAAAAAACATACTATTTGTATTAATTAATTGCCTAATATATCTCCATAATACTTTCTCTCTGTAATACCTCTACATATACTAATACCTCTATATATTACAATTTTAGGTTGTATACTCCTTGAACACTTCTGCATATATCAGTGATTTGTGTAATATCTTCTACATAGAGGGAAAAAGAGACAATTTTGGCTTTCCTCCTACGTACCAGACATTTCTTATGCATCATTTCATGTGTTCTTAGACCCACTTGCCTTTTGTACCTTTTCAAGGGGCTGTTTGACTTATGCAGGACAATCAGACAGCTCTTCTCTTTACTTGAACCCTGGGACTCCCTTGTTGACATCTGCTCTGATATTATGTTTATGCCCAGATTCACAAACGTCAACACCCAAGAGGCGAGCCTTTTACCAATAAGAGAGTGAGCTAGTAAATAAATACATCCACTTGTCCCCCACTGAAAGATGGTCTAGCAATGTAGTTGATAGCTTCCTGGGGACATGGTCCCAATGACAGAGTAATCAACCACCCTTGGGGATAATCAACTCCATAACAAGGATCCTCTCATTATCTCCACCTCCTGGTCCCTCACTCTCCGTCTTGGCTTACACTCCCTAAGGATTTACAGTAGTAGCACAGGCATTAATTTGGAGGGAATAAGGCTAAAATGGCGTTGTTTATTTAAATTTGTTTTTTAAATATTAATACATTAAAATTTTTATTCTAGCTTTGTAACTAGTTAATAATATCATGTGACGTTTAAACTAAAACTGAGAAAGCTCTCATTAATTCTTGATAGCTGTAAGACTTTAGGGCATTTCAAGATTTCTTGTGCAGAAACTTAAATATTATTTGAATCACAGTCATTAACCAGTTTCTTGACAATGTTTTCATTATAGTGACATATTATAAGTTCTATTTTATCTCCATCTATGTCAGTATTTTGTGGCAACTTTCTCTTATCCAGATTCCAAAAACATATTCAGCCACTCCAATCCCAATGGATATAAGATGTGTGACCCAAAGGGAGTTGGACTGGGAAGAGACAGTGTGCTTAATAAAGTTAATAAATTTTTTTTACAATATATTACTTTGAAAATTTCACAAAAATATGTGACCATGAAAAAATACTGGCCTTGAAAAAAAGGGACTCATGCAAATGGGAATGCAATATTGAATAGGGCAGGTATCAATCATGCAGATTCAACAATAGTGTGTTTCATACATGAATTACCAATGGCAGTGAGAAAATGGTGAGCTTCCATCTGAGAGGGGTGTTCAAAAGATAATGCCTTTGTATGAGAGAGTCAGGTTTTAAGGAAGGAAAACAGGTAGAGAGAATACTTTATAAGCATTTTGATAGTGTAGAGTTTATTCCCAAAGGAAGAGGGGTTCCTGATGGTGCACTGGTAAAGACTGGGAATGAAGATATCACTGAAGGCTCAACCGAGGGAGGAAGACACATGTCACAGTATTAGAAGGAAAAGGAAAGAGGAGCTGATTGTGAAAGAACTTCATTTCATGTGGTGACCAAAGATGACAGGAACCAGATGCATGTATATGGGAAGAAACACAAATATATGTGAAATATGCCATTTTTTGTTTCTTCTTAGCATATTTACTTCAGACTCTGAGACTACCTAATTGAAAAGAAAAGGAGACTGCAATAGTAGTTCCTAATTTTCCAGGTCTCAATGTCACATTGAAGAAAACCAAAAGATTGTGGGACATGGAAGGAAGTAGATGACAAGACAGTGCATTTTAAGAAAATCAGTGATTCATGTTCATGGGTGAGACTTTAAATAGACTGTTGGCAAAAGAATTGCTTCTGCTTCAGCAAAATTTAACCCAAGTAGAAAGTGTGAGTCCTGTTAAAATTTCTAACATGACCTTCTAACACCATAAAGCCCAATTCTTGGAGGAAGGGAAGAAGGATGGTCAGTTCAGATCCAAATTAACCCCGAAAGGAAGGAATGATGTTAGCTACAAGGAGGGGTGATTTGGGAGAAGAATTTTGATGAACAGTGTCTCTTACTCCTAGTATTTCCTGGAATCTTTACTGTACAGTAAGTCCCATACATATGAATGGGTTCTGTTCTGAGAATGTATTCATAAGTCCAATTTGTTCATGAATCCAAAAAAATTAACCTAGGTACCCAACTAACATAATCAGCTATGTAGTACTGTACTGTAATAGATAGATCATACTTTCTACACAAATATTACATAGAAACCAAACATAAAATATAAACAAAGCATTTTTAATATTACAGTATAGCATGTGACAATGTACACCAGGCACATCAACTAACTAAGGTGATGGGACATGCAAACACATATTTGCATTTTTGAAAGTTTGCAACTATTTCTGAAGGTTTATATGTAGGGGACTTACTGTAGTTATAGAATCCAGGATTGATTGATCCCTCCCAAAATCAATTATTTCTTTGAAAAGTAAAATGAATGTAAATAAAGGTAAAAGTAAACGTAATATTAAATGCAATGTAAAAGTAATAATAAAATAATATACAAATGCAAGTTAAAAGTGAATGTATTTTCTCAAACTGAATTTTGAAAGTTCAATGAGTTATTTTTTTCAAGATCACTAATAAAAATGGTAGGGCTTAGCCAGACATGGTAGTGCATGCCTGTAGTGCCAGCTACTCAAGAGACTGAGGTAGGAGGATCACTTGAGGCCAGATGTTTGAAGCTGCAGAGCTGTGATTGCACCATTGCACTCCAGCCTAGAAAACAGAGCGAGACTCTGTCTCAAAAAAACAAACAAACAAAAAAAAACTTTCTCTTTTCAATATTTTTAATAAAAGAGATATTACTTAGCTACATTCAAAATTCAGGGGAAAAAAAGAAGTAATCCCTTAGCCTTATAGTGACATAATCATATAAGTAAACGCCAAATCATGCATGTGAGATGATATCATTTTTCAGACTGTGATGCTTTAAATGACTTCAAAAATGAATTATCTGTAGTCAACATGCTTGGAAGGGGTTAATTTGCTACTTAAAGATTAATCCAGCTACTTCCAGAAAAGATTAGTTAGCTCACTGGCTTCAAGAGAATAAGTGTGCAATAGTAAACACTAAAGCCCACATGAAAATGAGGAAATACCGAACAGAGGAAAAAGCACATATTGCTAATCTCTGACTCTAAGCAAGTCTGGGGAGCGACTGTCTGGCTAGACCAGCACATACAGCAGCAGTTCAGGCTGACACCCCCTTCTTGTACAATGCAGCCTTGGAGAAAAAAGTGCCTTGGACACTCGGTATCATACAAAAGCAATAATGATGTTTCTCTTTGCACAATACCATTCCCCAGCAATACCCAAAACAGTTTATGCACCATAAACTAAAGGAGAATGATCATGATACAAATAGTTATTAAAATGTCCTTTTACCCAGTCATCACATAAGTGTTAGCTCACATGCTTAGAGACCCAAAGAGAATTATATAGTGAGCCTAAAATGCTAATTAGGTGATTTGGCATCTCTCTCCAATCTCTTTTGGATTTGTTTGTTATCTTTTCTATTTCTATTTCTTAACAGGATAAGCGGAAGGTGGGGAGGGAAAGGAAGAGGGAGAGAGCCAGAATATGTGCATATTCATGCATAGAGTACAGGCAGATGTTAAATGATATCTAAACAACTATCAGTATTGGTAATAGGTAGAGATAAGGTTCAAAGTACCCATCATTGACAAATTTGGAGGTGAGGGGTGCCCTTAACGTTTTATATGATGCCTAAAATTTCTCTAACGTAATTGCTTTGAAAGATTTCTTGCAAAGCAAATGTTCTCCATCTTATCTTCTTACCTTCCAGTAACAGAGCTAAAATCTAGAAGTAGAAAAACATCTGTCTAGAATTCAAAACATCTGTCTACTATGTGTCAGGTACCTGAGATATATCAATGAGCAACTCTGCTATGGTCTGAATGTTTGTCCCTTTCAAAACTCGTGTTGAAATTTAGTTGCTCTTATAACAATATTAAGAGGTAGAAATTTTAAGAGTATTTTAGGTTATAAGGGATCCACCCTCATGAATGGACTAATGCCATCATTGAGGGAATGGTTCACTCCCTCTTGCATGCTCTAGCATGCTCTCTCTCTCTCTCCCTCCCTCCCTCCCTCCCTCCCCCCACTTCCACCACGTTATGAGACAGCAAGAAGGCTCTTGACAGATGACAGTCCCTCAATATTGGATCTCCCAGTCTTCAGAACTATGAGAATAGAAATAAATTTCTGTTCATTATAACTTATTCCATCTTAGGTATTTTGTTATACAGATATACAGTATAAAATACACTAAGACAAATCCAGATTGTGAATTTTATGTTTATAAGTTCCATATACTGGCTTACATTCTAGTAGGAAATAGACAATAATAATAATAATAATAACATTAAAATAATAGCATTTAATGAACACTTCCTTTGTACTAGATTCTGCTCATTATATTATCTTATTTCTTCTCTAAAGCAAACTCTGTTCACTAGTATCATTATCCCTATTTTATATATTGGGATAGAGCAGCTAAAGAACTTACCCAGGTGATACAGCCAAAGTCCAAAACTGAACTCTTTCTGACAGTTACTTTACAATTTCTTATAAAATTCTTCTTATATAACCAAATCCACATTCAACTTCATGAGAGATACAAAGGGACATAAGATATGGACCATATAGCCCTCAACTGAAAGAAGACCATATGCAACATTAAACAATGATTTGAGCCCTCCAAAAAACCCAGAATATACTTATAAAAAATTGTGTATTTATTCTTACATGTTTAAACTTCAGTCACCTTCAAAGTACTCTTTGTTTGATGCAATACACCTATCAAGATGATTTTTCCACTGCTCAAAAGTATTTGAACTCATCAATTTTTATGGCTTTTAGTGCTTCTGCTATTTTTTGTTTCACCTCTTCCACATCAGCAAAACATTGAGGAACTCTTTTCATCCCAGGAAACATAAAAAGTCGCTGGGGGCGAGATTGGGTGAACAGAGACAGTAGGGCATGGGAGTCATGCCATTTTTGGCCAAAAACTACTGAACATTCAGTGCAGTATGAGGAGGTACATTGTCATGGTAAAAGAACCAGTCACCTGTTTGCTACAACTCGGGATGTTTCTTCCACAAATTGTGATGCAACCTTTTCAAAATTTCCAGGTGAAAATGTTGTTTGACCATTTGATCTGAAGGAACAAATTCCGAGTGTACTACAAGGGGCCAACCTTCCAAAAGATAATGCTGGGTTTTTTGGGGGTCCCCTCTCTTATGTAAAGGTTACAGGACAGTGTAATCAACGTTCAGAAAGGGTAGGAAAAGTTATGAAAAAGATAATCACAGAGTGTTTTGTTGGAAGGTAAGACTTGAAATAGGTGTTGAAGGATGGACAGAACTTTCACAAATAAATGTTTTTTACAAGTTGTCCACCTTCCTGAAGAGTTATGAAACATTTTGTTTGGGTACACCTGACTTTATCATTAATCATTATGTCCCAGTGCTGCCCTCTTGTAAAATTTCACTCTTTTGTTCTAAGCATTGTTCTTTTCTTTCCCTAGAACTGTATGTTTCACACCTATACTTTAAGTTTTATGCATTTGGACCTGTTAACTACAGCTTTCTTGAAACTCTTTCAGCCATTGTCTCCCTTAAAGCATCATCATGTTCATAGACTTTTCTTCCCATCTCTCTTTGCTAGATCTTCAGTCATTTACCATCCCCCTTTTTTCTTTTGTTTTTCTTTTTCATTTCTTTTTTTACTTGTTCTTTTTTTTTTTTTAGATTGGCTCTCAATTGACACCCAGTCTGGAGTACAATGGTGCCTTCATAGCTGTCTGCAAGTTCAAACTCCTTGGCTCAAATGATCCTCCTGCCCCAACCTTCCAAGTAGCTGGGACTATGGTTGTATACCACCATGACTTGTTAGTATAAAAAAATTTTTTGTAGAGATGGAATCTGATCTCCAGTTTCCAGCCTCAAACAATCATCCTACCTCAGCCTCCCAAAGTGCTGGGATTACAGGCATGAACCACCACACCTGACCACTTACCAACCTTAAATATCTGTGTTCTCCAAGATTACTTCTATCATGATTTTTCTTTTTGTTCTGCAAACCATCAATGAATTATTCCATTCATAACCATAATATAAACATCTTAACAATATCTCCTCTAAGTTTTAGTCCCAGTAGATAACAAGAGATCCCACAGGCACTTCCATAGCAAATACAAAATGAAAATTTTTCATTTTGGTCCCTTCACCAACAACTCCTACAAAACAATATGCATTAAAAGCAAAACAAAAACAAACACTGGTGTTGTTTATTTATGCCCTATCTCGGAAGATGGCATCACTACTCATCCATTCATCTAATTCAGAAACCTGGAAGTCATCAAAATGTTCTTTTTTTTTTCACCCTCATAACACTTAAGATACAGATCAAACCTTATCTATTCCAAGTATTATGAATGGTCTCTCTCACTTCTTTCTTCCTGCCTTCACTACTTTTGTCTTTGTATGTTCAGACAGCAATGCTTTATTTTTCTGAAGAGAATTTCTTCCACCTAGTGTTTCCTAATTAGTCTGTTACCTCTTTCAAGTATATAATATAAAATGCTGCCAGAGTAGTTATTCTAGAACACGTCACTCCCTAGCACTCCTTAAGATCCATCAACAGCTCTCTATCACCTTATAAAATCAGCCCAAACTTTTCTCATGTTATGAAAGCCTTATATGACCTAGACTATATTAATTTCTATAGTTAATTCCCATAAAAGTATACTACTAGAAAGTATTAAACAAACTGTGTTCTTAATCACCTTTTCATTGCATATGTTTTTCCTTTTCTATAGTTCCCTTAATCTGTGGCCCATCTGGTAAACTTTTATTCAAGATCAGATTAAAGCATAATTTTCTGCTAAAACTTTTGCTGACTACCAACTTCATCTGCACTTCAGAAAGAGTTGATCAGGTTTTTAATGTTGTTACTTTGGACTTTATATTATTCATTTTCAGTACGTATCCAAATTATTATAATTAGCTGCTTTTGTGTCTGGTATGCAATTTGATTGTGAACATCTGTTATTAAAGAACAGACTAATAAGAATTACTTCCATTTATCTGTAAATTATTGTGTATCAAGCAAAGTAATAGGGTCTTTCCATGGAGCTCAGGTGAACACAGAAAACATCCTAGAAATAATACATTTACCTAGATTGACAGAAAATATAAGATGGAAAGAATAAGGGTCAAAGAGAAATAGAGGGGCCTGATTATCAGGTAGATGAAGGTACTAGCAAGGCCAAGCAGTCAGAGTCAAGGAGACTGTGAATAGAACATAAAACGAAGTTAGGAAAAGGCTCATTATAGAGGTCAATAACAACTCAAGGGTGTTGAAGCCCAGCTTTTTTTAGAAGATAATAAGCACATAAAACAGAGTCATGACTAGGGGTTAGAAAGTTTCTAGTAGGTCATGATACTATTCTTTCCCCTTGAACACCACTTGCTGGGAAAAGGTAAACAGGAATTTTCCCCTAGCATACTTCAGTTGGGTTTTTGTTGTATTGTTTTTTGCTTTTTTCTTTTTTGAAGACCAACTTCCCATAACATTTCTCCAGACCACTCTCTAGAGAGAAAGCAGCAGAAGATAAAAATTGTCTTCCCCATATACCCTAGTTCTTTATTTCTAACTTTTAATTCAAATGAAGAAAGTATATAAAATACATAATGGGGTTCAAGTTATTTGAGCTTAGTAGAAAATAATTAAAATGATATTTATTCATTCAATAAACATTAATGGAATTATCTACCATGCTCCCAGCACTGTTCTAGCTGCTTAGGACAAATCTTTTAAAAAATTTTTTTTAAAGTCTAAGATCCTTACTTTCATGGAGTATACAGAAAAATGTGAAGCACTCTACAATAAGCAATAGACATGGTAAATACACAAATTACTTAGTGATATGAAAAAGAAAAGCCTAGCAAAATAAGAGACATGATGAGAATTAGGAGAGCTAGAAGGGGAGGAAATTTTAAATGGGGTGATTGGGGTAGGCCCCAGTGAGCAATAGCCAGGCAAAGCCTTAAAGGTAAGAAGTGGATGTACAAGAACAAGAAAACCTAGTGGTAGAAAACAAGAGATTATAGCATCTTAGCTATTGTTGACCTGAGAAGTGGTCTTTATGATTATAGCAGAGTTGAGTGACTGAAGTATAGATTGAGAAGAGTCGTATCAGATTTTCTTCATGGTAGTACTTGCAGAAAGTGGTGCTGATTAGCATAAGCCTTGTAAAGATATTTGGTACCTTAGAAACCACTCAGATAACCTGTAATACCTTTTTATTTTGACCAACCACTATGTCAAAATGATGCTAGTACATTCAGGGAATTATTGATCAAGGAAAAATAACTTAATTGAATAAAAGAGGAATTTATTTTATAGAAATTTGAACATTTTTCTGAATGCTATTATTAACTTTCTCTGTAAAATATATCTTTTAAACAGACCCTTGGAGCACTAAGGTCACCCATTACACATGACCCATGGCTACCAGAGATTAATGATTAGCAAGATTATTTTATCTTTGAGAGCTTTAAAAAATAATATTCTCAGGCCCAAATCCCTGCCAAATTTTATAAAAATTCCAGGTGCTTGCATGAAGTTGTCTTTTATCCTGGAAACAACTAAAAGTTTGGAAATTAAGTTCTGGTGCTTGCTTAAGTATTCTCCAGACTCACAACTATTGCAGGTCTGTGTTTTTGTCCCAGCCTAGTGTTTAAGTTCTGGTGCTTGCCATTATATTTCTCTAGGCCAGGAAACAATGACAGGCAGCTATTTAGTTTCAAAGCATCATTTAAGTTCCAGTGCTCAATGTAAGTTCTCTCCAGAATGTGAAGCAACAGCAGGTCAGTAATTAAGTTCCAATATTCAATATTAGAGGTCTAACACTACCAAAGAACACCTGCAAAACTAGAAGAGATAGCTGTCTCCTCAAATGTACAGTCATCAATGTAAAGATGCAAGGATTGTAAAAACTCTGAGAAATATGACACCACCAAAAGAAACCAACAAAGTTCCAAAAATAAATGCAGAAGAATTGAAGACCTGTAAAATTTCTGACAAAGAATTCAGAATAATTTTCTTAAAGAAGTTCAAAGAATCACAAGAAAATATGGATAGAATATTAAATGAAATTTGGAAAACAACCCAGGGACAAAATGAAAATTTGATAAAGGAATATAAATAATTTAGAAAATAGAAATAGAAAACAGAAATCTTAGAAATTAAGAATACAACAACTGAACTGAAAAACTCATCAAAAAACTTCAACAGCAGACTTGATCAGAGTAAATAATCATTGAGCTCAAAAACAGAATATATGAACTTCCCCAGTCAGAGAAACAAACAGAAGGAAGAGTGAAGTAGGCCTACAAGAATTACGAACTTGATCAAAGGAACTAACCTCCATTTAATTGAAATTCCTTAAAAAATGGAAAGAAAAGAAGTTAGAAAGCTTCTTTTGGAAAATAATGTGTGAAAATTTCCCAACTCAAAAGAAAGACGACAGTATACAGGTACAGGAAGCTCGGAAGTCACCAATAAAATTCAAACTAAAGAGAAAATCCTCAAGGCACACATCATGATAAAAATCAGCAAAAAATCAAGGACAAATAATACTCAAGGCAGCAAAAAAAAAAAAGAGAAGAAGAAGAAGAAGAAGGAAGAAAGAAAGAAAGAAAGAAAGAAAGAAAGAAAGAAAGAAAGAAAGAGAAAAGAGATATCACAATGAGTAGAGCCCTAAATGTGGCTTTCAGCAGGTTTCTTAATTAACAGAAACTCCACAAGCCAGGAGCAAATGGAGTAATATATGTAAAGTACTGAAGAAGAAGGAAAAAAAAAACTGTCAGCTGAGAATACTATACTCAACAAAGTGATCCTTCAAACCTTGAGGAGACGTGAAGACTTCCACATAAACAAAAGCTAGGGGAATTCATCAACACAAAACATGACTTACAAAAAATTCTGAAAAGAGTTATTTAGGCTGAAAGACAAGGATTTTAACATGTAATAAGAAAACATCTGAAGATAGACAACTCACTGCTAAAAGTAAATATACAGACAAATTTAGAATACTCTAATATTGTAATTGTGGTGTATAAATCACTTATATTTTCAGTAGAAAAACCAAAAGACAAAACTGTTAAAGACCATAATAACTACAACAATTGGTTAAGAGATAGGCAACATAAAATATATAAATTGAAACCAAAAAGTCAAAATTGGGTGGAAGATATTAAAGTGCAAAGTTTGTTTTTGCTTTTCTTGGTAATCAAGTTGGTATCAGTTAAAAATATCCATTAAAACTATAAAATATTTTTGTAAGCTTCATGTTAATCACAAAGCAAAAATCTATAATAAATGCACCAAAAATAAATAGCACACAATCAAAACATATTACTAGAGAAAATAACTTAGCTACACAGGAAGATAATAAAAGAGAAAAAAGGAAGAAAAGATCTGCAAAACAACCAGAAAACAATTAACAAAAATGATAGTAGTAAACCCTTACCTAGCAATAATAACATTAAATGTCTTGGATTAAGTTTCCCAATTAAAAGACATAATGATACAGTGTCACCATCAGTGAATTGTTTAAAACTATATGTTGCCTACGAAAGCATACTTCACCTACAAAGACACACACAGAGTGAAATGAAAGGAGAGAGAAAGATATTCCATGCAAATAAAAACCAAAGAAGAGTAAGAGTAGCTCTACTTATATCAGATAAAATAGATGTTTAGTCAAAAATAGTTTAAAAAAAAGGAAAGAAAGAAAGAAAAGAATATTATATAATGATAAAGGAGTCAATATATCAAGAGGATTTAACAATGTTAAATATAAATCTGCCCAACACTGGATACCCAGATATATAAAGAAAATATAAATAGACCTATAGGGAGAGATTGGAGGCAAGACAAGAATATTAGGGGACTTAAGTACTCCACTTGCAGTAATGGACAGATTATTCAAACAGAAAATCAACAAAATCATGCAGTGGTCAACACCTTCAGGTCCCCTCACACTGTGAGAGATTTTCTGTCCTCCCAATAAATCCTGCTTTCTTAAACAAAAAAAAAACAAAAAAACTTGGAATTAAACTATACTATACACCAAATGGACTTAACAGGCTTTTATAGAAAATTCTATGCAAAAGCTGTAGAATACACATCCTCTCTCTCAACAGCACATGAAACATTCTACAGAATAGACTAAATGATAGGTTAAAAAAATTCTTATCAATTAAAAAAAATCATACTAAATATCTTTTCTGACCACAATAAAATAAAACCAGAAATCAATGACGGAAGAAACATTGGAAATTGCACACATACATGGAAATTCAACAACATGCTCCTGAAAAATGAATGAGTCAATGAAGAAATGTAAAAGATAATTTAAAAACAAAAATGGAATCACAACATCTCTAAACCTATAGGAGACAGTAAAATCAGTTCTAAGAGGGAAGTTTATAACAGTAAGTGCCTACATCAAAAAAGTAAAAAGATCTCATATAAACAACCTAATGTTACACCTTAAGAAACAAACAAGCCGGGCTCGGTGGCTCAACCTGTAATCCCGCACCTTTGGGAGGCTAAGGTGAGTGGATTGCCTGAGCCCGCGGGTTCAAGACTCGCCTGGGCAACTTGGTGAGACCTCATCTCTACAATAAATAAAAAAATCAGCCAGGCATGGTAGCTCATGCCTGTAATTCCAGTTACTGGGAAGGCTGAGGCGGAAGGATCGCTGGAGCCCAGCAGGTTGAGGCTGCGGTGGCCGGGAGCGGCCACTGCACTCCAGTCTGGGCGACAGAGTGAGATTCCAACTCAAAAAAAAAAAAAAAAAGAAAGAAACAAAAAAATAGAACACCTAAACTCAAAATTAGTAGAAGGAAAGAAATAACAAAGATAAGAGCAGAAATAAACAAAACAGAGATTAAAAAATATAAAAGACCAATGAAACAAAAACTTATTTAAAAAAAAAGATAAAGTCCACAAACCTTTAGCTAGACTAACCAAGAGAGAGAGAAGGCGCAAATAAATAAAATCAGAGGTGAAAAAGAAGACATTACAACTGATATCACATAAACATAAAGAATCCTAAGAGACTATTATGAAAAAACTATCTGCCAACACATTAGAAAGTCTTTTAAAAAATGAATAAACTTTTGGACACATAGAACCTACCAGGATTGAATCATAAAGAAACAGAAAACCTGAACAGACCAATAATGTGTAATGGTATTTAAGCAGTAATAAAGATTCCACTATCATAGAAAAGTCTAGGATACGATGGCTTTACTACTGAATTATACCAATTATTTAAAGAACTAATACCAATTGTTCTCAAAGTCTTCCAAAAAATTGAAGAGAAAGGAATATTTCTAAGAATAGTATCACCCTAATATCAAAAAAAGGACAAGGATACAACAAAAGAAGAAGAAAAGCCAATATTCCTGATGAACATAATGCAAACATCTTCAACAAAACACAAGCAAACTGAAATCACCCACACACCATAATAATTATTCACCATGATTAAGTAGGATTGATTCCAGAGATGCAAGGATTAGCAAAACATACAAAAATCAGTAAATATGATATATCATATTAACAGAATCAAAACAAAAACCAAATAATCCTGTCAACAGTTGCAGAAAAGCATTTGATCTAATTCAACATTTCTGCATGGCAAAAACAAACAAAAACTAAAAAACATCAATGACAACAAAAAAAAATTCCTTTTAACAATTTAGGTATAGAAGAAACAAACCTCAACACAATAAAGAACATATATGACAGACCTACAGCTAACATCATACCGAACAGGAAAAAGTTGTATGTTTTTCCTCTATAATCTGGAACAAGACAAGGATGCTCATTTTCACTACTTATATTCAACACAGTACTGGAAGTCATATCCAAAGCAATTAGGCAAGGGAAAGAAATAAAAGGCATCCAAATTGAAGAGGAGGCAGTCATACTGTCTCTGTTTGCAGGTGATACATAGATACATTTCCATATATAGACAATCTGAAAGTCTCCACACACAAAAATATCCTATTAGATTTAATACAAAAATTGGGCAAAATTTGAGAGTATAAAACCAACATACAAAAAGCAGAAGTGTTTTTATATGCCAATAGCAAACTACCTGAAAAAAGAACTCAAAAAGCAGCAAGTTGTGGTGTCTCCTGTGATCCTAGCACTTTGGGAGGCTGATAAGGGAGGACTATTTGAGCCCAGGAGTTCAAGATCAGCCTAAGCAACATAGTGAGACCTTGTGTCTACAAAAAATGAAAAAATTAGCCAGGCGTGGTAGTGTGAGCCTGTAGCCCCAGCTACTTGAGAGGTTAAGGTGAAAGGATCACCTGAATCCAGGAGGTCAAGGCTGCAGTGAGGTATGATCATGCCACTGCACTCTAGTCTGGACAACAAAGTGAGACTCTATCTCAAAAAAATAAATAAAGTAACTCAAAAAACAATCTCATTTACTATTGCTACAAAAATAAAATAAAATACTTATGAGTAAATTTAACAAAGAATGTAAAAAAATCTCTACAATGAAAGCTACAGAACATTGGGGAAAAAATCGAAAAAGACACAAACAAAAGGCATCCCATGTTTATAGATTAAAATAATGTCACTAAAATGTCCATACTACCTAATCTGCAAATTCAAAGCAATCCCTATCAAAATACCAATGACATTCTTCACAGAAATGAAAAAACAATAACTAAGATTTGTATGGAACCACATAAGAGTTTGAATAAGCAATCTTGAGCAAAAAGAACAAAGCTGGAGGCATCATACCACCTGACTTCAAAATATTCTACAAAGTCAGTAACCAAAGCAGTATGGTACTAACTAAAAACAACAGACACATAGACAAATGGAATAGAATAAAGATCCTAGAAATAAATCCACACATTTACAGTCAACAGTCTCTTCAATAAATGGTGCTGGGAAAACTGGATATCCGCATACAGAAGAATGAAACTAGACCCCTTCTCTCACCATACAAAAACCAATTCAAGATGTATTAAATACTTAAATGTAAGACCTGAAACTATAAAATTACTAGAAGAAAACATGGAAGAAATGCTTCAGGACATTGATCTGGCACAAATTTTTTGGATAGGACCTCAAAAACATAAGCAACAAGAACAACAACAAAAAACTAATGAAATTACATCAAACTAAAAATCTTCTGCACATCAAAGAAAACAATAAAGAAAAAAATTACAAAATGAAAGAAAATATTTGCAAATTATGCTTTTTACAAGGGGTTAATATTCAGAATATATAAGAAACCCAAACAACTCAACAGAAAAGACAAATAATTTAATCAAGAAAAAGACCTAAATGAACATTTTTCAAAAGAAGATTTAATCACCAGCATTTTAATGACAAAATGCTCAGCATCATTAATCATCAGGGATGCAAAAAAACCCCAAAATGATATATTACCTGATTTATTTCCAGGTGTTGTTGGAGGAAATGTTAGAATTAACATTAGAGTTTGCTTGAACTTCTTGGAGACATTTGTCAGTTCTGGGGAAAAGCTACAGCAGCATGAATCTCCACAGATAGAGACTCTTCCTGTGATAAGCTTTTGAATTTCAACAGGTAGGAATTTTTTCTGTGATAAGTGGTTTCCTGTGAATTATTTTACTTGGGATTTTCAGCATAAAGCCCACTGCCTCCAGCATTATCTAGCTGTCCTCTGGACCTGCCCCAGAGGTGGTAAAATTTGGGAAATCAGAGGAACATGAATTTGGATTTCAGCTTCATCTCTTTTTAGTTATGATACTTTAAACATATAATGTAACATCTCTGAATTTCAGTCTTCTACTTGTTTAAAAAATGGAATAATAATGCCTATCAATAAGATTATTTTATTCAAATATTTATTGAACACTTTCTTTGTGCTGGTCGCTTAACTAAGCCCAGGGAATGTAATTATAAATAAAATAGGTATGATACTATCCCTGTGCTTAAAAATCTTAGAGTTTAACAGGAAATATACTGAGTAAACAAAAAATATTTATATTTGAGGTTTTTTTAAAACAGAAGTGCCAGAAGCTATAGGGATACATGAAAAAGACATAATTTATTCCAGAAGGATTAGGGTAGTGTTTTCTCTAAGACTTGAAGGAGGAATCTTGCAAAAGTGATAGGAAGGAAAGAAGGGAAGTAAGAGACTATTCCAGGAGAAGCCCACAAGAGACCTCATGGCCCAACACAGGACTGACACAAAGCAAGAGTTAAACAAGTATCAACATTATTTTTATAGAGTTGAGTATCATTATCACTCTCTCAAGATGGCATCTTTAAAGCTTAAATGTCATACTTAAAGGGAGGAAATTTGCACTTGTAGTTGGTTTCAGTCAAGAAGAAGTTTATTTCAGAATAAGAGATTTTTTATGAAAGATAGTCCCACTACAATGTTGCATAAGTGCTTCTATATGTGATTAATATAAAGAACTGAGACTATAAAGTCAAAACAGCAGAGTCATAGTCAAGACAGCAGAAATGTTGAGTACAGAGAAAAAAACCATCATAGCAGATGTCTGATATTTGTCTGATGGTTGCCCCCTTAATAGTTCAATTTTTACTTCAGGGACTTCCAAAACTAAAATAACAACTTCTGAATGAAATGTATATATTATAAATCTAATTGAGGACCACATGAATACCTTTCAATACCAATTTTCCTCTCTGTAAAACAGTAATCCTAAAATTACTATTGATCACTGCAATTGAAAAGCTTGAGATAGAATTGGTTTGAATACAAATAATGTATGTCAGTAAAAGAAATTCATAGGATTCAAGGTAAGATTTATGCATGTCATTAATGATTAAATTATATAGTTTATCCCAAAGTAATGGTTAATTCACTTATCAAATGCTGAAATATTAATTTTATATTAATAATTGTTGAAATATTTATGAAATTAAGCACTATATTCAATACCCTTAAGACTGTATCATCAAAAAATCAAACATTTTATGACCATAAATTTTTAATAATGAGAAAATATCTAAAGTCAATATCAATAAAACTTCCTCTTCAAAACTAAAGGGCATAAAGAGCTGAGATTGCATAAAGAGCCAGGTAGCCACTTGACCCTCCATGTTCAAGAGAAAAACAAATGTCAAATAACTCCATTAGTGACCTTAGAATAGTCCACAAGAAGGCCGAGAGGCCATTCTGATGCTCTAATGTGAGGATGGGGGACCCCAACACATAACCTTCAATAATAGCTGCTGGCTGATGCATTCCTTTCTCTTGCCAGCCAAGTGCATCTTCTCAATGCCTTTTATGGGTTTAGGTTCACTCACGAAAATTTGAGGCCTGGTCATACACTGGGTAGAAAATTATAAAAGATTATATGATCTTTCAACACTGCTGGATCCCTAGACTGTCATTCAGACCCCTTTCTACCCAGAATCTTGGAACTGGGTTCTAATCTTGAGTTACTTCTACAATTTGCCTAAATCTCTGATACTTCATTCCCTAGTTTTGCCTTTTGTGTCCCAGTTCCACAGGATAACACTCAAGTGCTAAACTTTGTACTCCCCAGGCTGTTGTATGTCTTTGTTTATCTCACTGAGCCTGACCTTAATCCCACCTTCTGCAATGTCTTGAAACAGAACAGAACTTCTCAGACCCCTTCTCTCTACCACCTTCTACTACCCCCAGCCAAGAGGAATACTGCTCACTGGAGGGCTCAAAGTTGAACACTCAAGAGGGTACATTTCCTGGAGAAGGAAGGCCATGCCCAAGTTGTGTTTTTATCTCTTCTACTATGTCTTAGTCCATACTATTGGCATAATAAAGGGACGAGGGCCTGCCTCAAGGTAAGCTCTGATAAGTTTCTCTTTCTTTGTCCATAAGCACATCCAAACCTTAGCATTAAAAGAAAGAAAGGAGCTCCCCTTAGATCTCAGATCTAAATTGCTTTGCTCCACTCCAACTTTTCTAGAGTTGTGCTTTGCCCACTAACTCAGCTAATAAAGAGAGACACCAGTTTCCATTCCCTATATGTTACTTGTAATGTAGTCCCCCTGAGATCTTTTCTGGGGAAGGAGTGATTAGCAGGACTTGTTTTCTTAAAATTTCACTTCATATAATACCATATATCTGTAGATAATCAAATCTTGCTGGCTTTTTAAGACTGCCACTTTGTTCTCTATGTGGATCCAATTTTTACCACCAAATATTCATTTCTTGTTACATTATGTAGATGGGATTGTACTAATTTTCATGTTCCTAAATAAAATCATTGAATTCTTTAGTGGTTCCCTGGGTTATACAACCTACTCAAGGCAAAAAGTGGCTGAAACTAATACTCTACAAACTTTCATTAAGAAAATGTTCCCACTCTGACATGCCCACACCAGAATATCTTCAAGGTTGAAATAACAAGATCATATTCTCATATACTTTTGTATGCATTTCTGAGGAAGGAAAATATAATAAGCCCCTTGTGGGCTGGATTGTTGTCTTATCTTCTCTGTCTCTTTCCAAGAACATAGCAAAAGACTATGTATCCTTTCAAATATTTTTTGAATAGAAATGAATAAAGAACTCTAGCAAGACAGATTAGTATTCTTGAAAACAAAATAATTAGGTGGTGGTAGATACTTCCAAGAATTACACATAAAAAAATCAAACCCAAACTGTGTGGGTAATGATGAAAGTCATTGCCCTCTGGTAACTGCTTTGTGGTAGTCTTAGTATTGTTATTAGCAAGCCGCAGTATAACCAGCTGTCTAGTTCACAATATCATTGGCCTTGGGGTTAAGAGGTAGATATTATGAGTGGGTCTCCCAGGATAAATTTACATATATTCAAGAACCACAATTGTGTGAAAATAAATTCCTGTAGACACACATTCTCTTGGTTCACAGAACACTATTATTAATCAAAGGTCAGTATTTCTAATCAATAGAGAGGTGAAGGCAAATCACATCACGCTTTCACCCTGTGTTGTTATATAGGTAAGATCTTACAAGAACGAAAAGGAAGAATTACCATCATCAAGAATCCTTTGATCAACAGATCTCGGGGCTTAAATATTAGAAACAGTAAGACTGAAAGCTCTCATAAGGAACATAGCCACAAAAAGGAGAATGGGCACAGGAAAGACCCACCCACCTTTCTCAATTATGATTGTTTGTTGTTGACACATACTGGAATACCTACTATGTGCCAAATACCATGGATAGGAGCTGAAAGGTTTCCTAGAACTCAGGACTTTTAGTGCTCAAGCTAAGGTGGCTGTTAATCCTAAACTGTCAATAGTCTCTGCCTTCAAAGAACTTATAACTTAGGCAATAAATCAAATATGGATCAAAAACAAACGCTATAGAGTTAGTTAAGGAAATAAGTACTATGGAGACACAAAATTGAAGTGTCAAGTGCTTCCTGAAAGCCTGTAGTTGTCAACCTCAGCTGCTCATTTCATGTATTTTTTTACTGGTTGAGTAAGCTGAGGTCCAGTACATAAAATTATTTGCCCTTAATTCCCCAGAGATTCTGATTTAATTAATCTAGGGTGGCAATTAGGCATGGGTATTTTTGTGTCACAGAAGACTCTAATATGCAGTCATGTCAGAGAACTATTGAGCTAAACTCAGCCATGAAATATGTAAGATATAATCAGGTGAAAGGGTCAATGGAAAGGAATTATTCATGTTAGAGGAAACATTATAGGCAAATGTTCTGAGGCAAAACAAGCATGATCCTTCCAAACACTGTGAGCAGTCCAGTGTAGACAGAGCATAGGCTACTGAAGGGAATTTAAGAAGAGATGTGGCTGGAAAGGTAAGGGAGATATTGAAGGGCCTTGAAAAACATTTTCAGAAGTCCAATCCTCTGCAATGAGAGAAAAGTTGGCTGTTTATAGCTATAAATGCCTTATAAGTATTGTTCAATTTTATACCTTGTTCTTCCAAATGCTCTGAAGAGTCTGAACAGTCAAGACCTTGAGCTGACTTTGAGAACATCTGTTCTAGATCTTAGCAGAATAAGTAACAGGAGTTAAGTAGTACTGATGTATAAAAAAAGAATAGGAAGCATTGAACACTATGACAAATTAGAAAGTCCATATCCATATAAAGGGTGCAAACACAAGTCAACTTCAGTCTATTGCTGCCACCTGGGAATATAGACCCAATGTTGTTAGATGATTATATTTCAGTGAAGGGGGGAAATCCCTCAATTTTAAAATTAAATCTTGCAATATTTAAATATTGACTCCCAATAATGTACAAGCCCATCAACACACACCTGTAATTTCACCCCAAATACCTGGAGTTCCAAGAGGGAACTAGAAAGAGAAAGGGATGATGGCTGGGAGGGATGGTTCAAACCTGTAATCCCAGCACTTTGGGAGGCCAACATGGGAAGATTTCTTAAGCCCAGAAGTTCAAGGCCAGCCTGGGCAACATAGTGAGACCTTGTTTCTACAAAAAAAAATCAAAAAATGAGCTAGGCATGGTGATGTGTGTCTGTAGTCCCAACTCTTTCTTGGAAGGCTGAGGCAGGAAGATCATTTGAGCCAAAGAGTTGAAGGTTGTGGTGAACCATGCACATGCCACTGAACTCCAACCTGAGCAACAGAATGAGACTTCAATTCAAAAAAAGAAGAAGAAGAAGGAGAGAGAGAGAGAAGGATGAAAAGGAAGACAGTAAGGAAAAATGAGAGGTATCAACAAGATATTATGCAGCAAGGATGCTGCAAAGAGTGAAACAGCAGGTGAAAAGCTACTTGCAGTGATGTAGTTGAAGGAATTTTAACAACAAAGATCTCCACTATCTAACTCAAAATGTGTTTTGCTGCAATCTGAGATAGATCATAGAGGGACAAAACTATACATAAGAAGACATCCTAACTGGCAGGGAATGCATTTTGATGGCATTGGCTCAGGAGTCAGAAAGACCTATATTGAAACACTCCCTCTACCATATGCTGTATTATCTTAACAAATTTATCCAACTTTCCTTTGTCTGTTAAAAATGGATAAAAACACTATCAAACTCTAAGCATTGTTATGAGGATTAATTGGTATAATATACAATGGAAGTTTAGCACAGTTTATGGCACATTTTAAGCATTTACCAAATGTGAGTTATAGCTAGTATTACCAAAGAACTTGCCACAAGGACAACAGCATCAAATGTATTTGAGAGGCATTAAGAGGAAAGAATGTAAAGAATTTGATTAATTGAATATGGCTGTTAAGGGGAAAGGAAAAGAAGGATCACTCCCAGATTTCTGGCATGGACAACTGAGTAGATGAGAGTGACTTGCATTATAATAAAGAATGGAGGACAAGAATTGGTTTTGGTAGAAAAAATGATGTGTTCAGTTTTAAAATTTGTCCCTGAAGACATTGAAATGGTGTTGAATAAGCAGCTGAATATTTATATCTAGAGCTAGGAAGGGAAAATTGGGTTGAAAATTTCTATAATAGAGCAGTAGAAAAGTAGCCATTAAAGTCATGGAAATGGACTAGCTCATGAAAAAACAAACTGTATAGAGAGAAAAGATGGTAAAACACAAAGACTAGAGAAAAAGACTAGCATGTATTTTATTTAGAGAAATAGCGTTAAGATGAGACGAAACTACAGGTAGTTATGGAGAGGAGTAAAATCCCGCCTAATGGGCAGACATCTTCGTGTCAGAACGGTCAGGTGAGGCCAAAGCTGGCCTTCCTCTCTTGGACTCAGAATGGGAGTGGAGATGTCTGCAGTGGTGCTCTGGGCTGGGTGGTAAGGATTAGAGATGGCATTTGTCCTAACAGAGGAGAACAGAGCTGAGACAAGAGGGATCGATCACACAAGGAGAAGAGCAGTAAGCCTGGTTACAGGTTCATATACTCTGGTTTTTCCCTTGTACTGCCCTCCACCCCATCCCAGCCTTTAATAAAGTCTCACTCAAGCATTTTATCTTTGTATCTCCTCTGTTACATGGTAAAATCTATTGTTCACTGATACTCAGGTCAGTACTAAAGCATGTCTCCTCTCCTTTATCATCCTAAGCTACTCTACCTGGCAGGGGGTGGGAAAGAACTTCAAGGGAAAGGGAAAGGGCTATGGCTAGGGTTAGTGTTAGGGTTAGGGCCAGGGCTAAGGCTAGGGCTAGGGCTAGGGTTAGGGTTAGGGAATCTACAGTTCCTGTTATAGATTTCCACCAGCACTGCTCTCTTCTGCTTTCCACCAGAAATCCTGGGTTTTATTTTATCAAGGCAGTTGACATATCATCACAGGAAGGGGTAACCTAAGGGGTTGATATGAAGGGAGGCTCAGAGTCATCCCTAGTCCCACCCAGGTTATGCCTGTTATACTAGAAGCAAATAGGGGAACAGATGGCAGTGGGGGTACGGAATGGATTCTTGCAGTTTTTGGCTTGAATTCATTTCAGCAGTCCCAGAATTGGTGGCAATTCACCTAACGTTTGAAGCTTCAAAATTTTCAGCTCATGAAAATATAAAATCCAATAAATTTTATCCTGCTGAGTTCTGTAAGATTAGAAACAATTTGTGTAAGACATTTAATCTGTAATAGTACTCAGATGTGTCATTAAGGTGATTAGAAGAAACTCAACTTAGACTTACATGAGTCCAGAAAAACAATGTTTGCACATGCAAGTGAAAAGTCGAGGGTTTTGCAGCTGTCATCAGGACTTGGTTTCTTTCTACTATCTCCTTTTCTGGGTTGGCTTCATTTTCAACCTGTGGAGTTCCTAGGAAGCTATAGAAGTGCATTATCTCTACTGTCACTAGCCCCAGCACAAAGGAAGTTGTTGCTGCCTGAAAGGTCCCACACATGTGCTGGGACCCAGACTGAACATCATTTATGATGCCATTACCATTTAAAAATGATAAATGACCAGCCTGTCATAAACCCATACCCTTATGCCTAAAGGCCAGATCTTATTCCTGAGTCACTGGCCAGAAGTACGGAGTTTGCTAATTATCAAGGCTTGGGCCACAAGCCTTCACCTGGACCAATAACTGTGTATAGATCCTGCTCACAACATGGTTGCACATTAGAATCCAGGACAACTGAAAATAAGAAAAGAAGAAAAAATGCAATGTCTTGATGCCTGGACACAACTTCTGGAAAATATGATTTAATTATTAGAGATGGGACCCAGGTACCAGAGTTTTTTTAAGCACCAAGGCAGTTCCAATGGGTCACCAAGTTTGGGAATCCTGGTCTAGGGTCCATTGATCATCCTGGACACCATCCCTACCTAGTGCCAGGAATAAGCCTCGCCTAAACCACTGCACTAAAAATAGAGGAGGGGTTAATCCCCCCAAAATATCTGAGGTACATTCACTAAAAGATTCAAAGGTGAGCCATAGCTGACAGAAGATAGGCCACATATCTCATCCCCACACTCACTGCCAATGTATTTTGTTGCAAACCCTGCCAAGTTTTCCACAGCCTAAAATGGAAGGTCAGGGCTCTTCCATGTGAACAGCTCTAAATTTTATAGGAAGCATTATGCTAAGTGCAAAAAAAAAATATCAAAAGGATCCTTTAATATTTGAATCCTCATCCTTTTACAATGAAGAAAAATTAAAAGGGAATCAGAAGTGCCAAATGAAGCCTGGAGCTATAGGAAGGGGATGGGTCATGGAATGAGGGGAAATGCAGAAGGAAAAGATAGGAATGTGTCATAGCTTCTCTATATATTTTTATGGGGGTCAGGAAAAATATACTTTAGATTTTTAGGAATATTTAGCTTCCATTGTTCCTGGAGAAGAGAAAGGTTTCTAGCAGGAAGATATAGTGATTAAGGGAGTTGAGTTAGAGATATGTGGCTAATGCTAGGATTCTGTATCCCCAAGGCTGAAACCACGCAGGGAAAAATTCCCAGACAAGCCTTTAATCTTTGCAATGCAGTATGCTTCAGGAATTTCCACTTATTGTTCCACATGTCACTAAGCTGCCCTCAGGAGTGCAATGAAGCTCAGCTTCCACACATATGTTTTAGTGCCAGCAATGCCACACATTCTGCATAATTATAAGGAACATCCATCTTTTGTCTGCAACCCAAAATGTGGTTTGAACATCAGGCAACCCTATGGCAGCTTAAAATTTTCATGGTTTGGGAAGAAAATTTCTAGGTGATCCCTTGGAATGCAAGGCAAAACATTCTCATATTCTTCCTCCGTGGATTAGGTTCTTATATGGCAAGTCATGCATTTCAGATCTCCACCCTGTCTTAGTACTTGAGTTTTCATGTTGGAAGCAAAGTAACTATTTTCCCCAAGTGGTCATCCAGACTAGAATGTGAACTAAATATCCTGGAGATCAGGATCTTATACTGCCCAGCTTGCCAACCATATTGGTGACATATTTTAAGTCCATGACATTCTTGACCAATGTTTGTTTATCTACAAAATATATTTGGTAGTAAAGACCTTCAAGATATCAGTTAAAGAACATTGTGGTCGATGCTGACTATGGGACTAGAAATGAAAGCTTCCAAATTTTTTAAATATTTAAAAAAATATAAATGGTTTCTAAGAAATATTTGAACATGGTGAAAGAATGACCTAAAGTTTCTTTTATCTTTCTTTAAAATTAACACATCTATATATTATTATATACACTTATATATTATATTTATTTACTTTGGAGATGGGCAATCACCCTTATGGAAGTCTATTAAAGCCTCTGGATTTCTTCCCAGAATACATCTTAAAATGAGTAACAGACTAATGCATATAACTATAAAAAAAATAAAGTATATTGGAATATATTGGTCCAGGTTGACAGACCTGAAGGTTCTGTGGCTCTAGATTAAAAAGCTAATCTTATATAGACTCTCTATAAAGGTTTATTCAAGGATGAGTTCAAGGCATTTTAACAAAACATGTTAGAAAGTTTCTTGGCAGGGGAAACAAATTTAGCCATTCATAGGGCTAGGTAGGTAATGGGAATATTAGCAAAAAGGATGTCGGTGAGTGTGTGAGTGGTGGGGGCTGTGGCAAAATGCAAAGTGTATACCCTGTCTAAAAGTAGCCTCTAATAAGGTCCAGCAGATTTTTCTTTGTGGAACCTCTATGGCCATATCTTTCTCAGTTTTTCAAGAAAAGTTAGACCTCTGAATTTTTTTTTTTTTTTTTTTTTTTAGTTGGAGTCTCATTCTGTCGCCTAGACTGGAGTACACTGGCCACTCCCAGCCACCGCAACCTCGACCCGCTGGGCTCCGGGAATCCTTCCGCCTCAGCCTTCCGAGTAGCCGGAATTGCAGGCACACGCTTCCATGCCCAGCTGATTTTTTTTTATTTATTGTAGAGATGAGGTCTTGCCAAGTTGCCCAGGCGGGTCTCGAACCCGCAGGCTCAGGCAATCCACTCACCTTAGCCTCCCAAAGCGCAGGATTACAGGCTGAGCCACCGAGCCTGGCTGACCTCTGAATTGTTATATGAACTATTCATATTTGTTAATTTTTGCCATAGGAAGGAATAACATTATTTGGGACAAAGGAAATTTATCTGTTATCAGATTTGTCTGGAAGGCAGCAAGTTAGTAACTTCGAGAAAGTAAGAGAAGATAGAAGAAATCAATTACTCAAATTTGAATGTAATTTTACTCTCAGTATCTTTATTTTATTTATTTTTAAAACATAGGAATTAATTTAAATTTAATTTTCTTCCTAGAGTACCATAATCCTGTACTAGAATAATCAACAGATTCTAGAATGTTTTAATTCTTCCAACAAACATGTATGTGGCAGGCAATATACACATTGATAAGTATATAAAGATTATGACATTATCTTTGCTTCCAGAGCATACAGACCAGTGTGGAAAGAGTTGTACCCAAATATCATAACACAATGTGTTAAGGCCTATCATAGAGATATGCAAAAAGTACAGAAGCAGTAGGAGGGAAGAAAACATAAGTTTTCCCAGGAGATTGGGAGGAATTCTCAGAGGGGATATCTCTTTGAGAAGATATTTGTAACAAAAGACCCAGATTATTAATGATCTAACAGGAGGATATGCTGAAGAATTGGTCTTTTATTCTAGAGGAAATAGAGTATCATTAAAGAATTCTGAATAGGAAGCAATATGTTCAGATTTTTATGATGATTCTGACTGGAGTATGAACAATAGCCTACAGGTGGAGATGAGAGTAGAGAATAAAGACCCACAAGAGGATGATGGTTTAAATAACACTGACAGAATTAGCGTGCAGCAGGGCCATGAAATAACATTAATTGGTTGAAAAGATATTTAGGGATAGAAACAACAGAATACCTGGTAGATGACTCTATGCTAGTAGGCAGGGCAGCAAAAGAAAAGGAGTTGAGAATGATATATAGGACTTCTATGAGAGTTAGCCTAGTATAAAGGTGAGAGTATAGTCTAAGGAGTCAGAATATCTGAGTTCAAATCCTACCTCTTTCATTCATGTGCAGTGAGTTTAGGCAGGCTATTTATCCTTTCTGAGCTTGTTTTGTATATACTTTAAGTGCTCTTACAATAGTGCTTGCATTTGTGCCTAATAATTACTGCTGTTGTTATAAATTATTACAATTCTGGTTAAGAGATGGTTTCATTCAGTTTGCTTGTTTTAGAAGATTAAATGATGCATTTGAAGCGCTTTTAGAACATTCTGGGTTTGCATAGTTAAACATATGAATTCCAAGGTCATTCAGGGACAAGGGCTGATAAAGTCAATGCTACCTCCAATACATAGCTCCCAAATTTGCCTTGGACATCAATATCTGCTGACATATAGTGGACATGAGGATTACGAATGACTTACCGGCTAGGCCTGGAAGTAATATACTTCTGCCCATTTCTCTTGACCAAAATATAATCACAAGGCAACACACAACTTCAAAGAAAGCTGGAAAATGTAGTACTGCTGTATGTATGCTCACATTTAAATGACAATCTAGCTGGTTTTCAAATAAATAAATACATGGATCTCAGGTTGAGAGGAAAGGTTCATTAGCATATGAGGATGGTTAGAGTCTGTATGCAGACAAAATCACCTCTGGTGCATTTAGAGAAGACCAGAGTTTGAGTCTCCAGGACACTGATGTTCAATGAAGGGAACACAATAATCTGCAGAGGATCATAAGAAGAGAAGGACAGACAGAAAGCAAGAGAAAAACAAAAGAACAGTGTCTAAAAAGTAAGAGAAGAAAGGGTTGGCCAAGCATGGTTGCTCACACCTATAATCCTAGCACCCTGGAGGCCTGTCTGAGCCCACAGGTCCGAGACCAGCCTGGGCAACTTGGTGAAACCTCATCTCTACAATAAATCTAAAAATTAGCCAGGTGTGGTGGTACATGCCTCTAGTCCCAGCTACTTGGAAGGCTGAGGTGGAAGGATCACCTGAACGTGCCACTGCACTCCAGCCTGTGCAACAGAGACTCCAACTCAAAAAAAAAGAAAAAGAAGAAGAAAAAAAAAAGAAAGGGTTTTAGTAAAGGTAATCTTTAATAAAGCAATTTAAATTGGCTTCTTAGTTTTTGACATATAGAAAACACTCAAATATTAATTTCTATTCTCTTTCTTAATTTTAAGTGCATTTCTTGAGAAAGAAGAATGAAAAACAACTACTCGATTGAATCATATAAACTTGATGTATTTGTAGATAAAAAAACATTTGATTAGACAATTTCATATAATTCAACTAGGCTGAGTAACTGAAAAGCTGCTTTAAAAATCAGTAGAGTTTTTTTAAATACATTTGTTCCTATTTATGTTATGATTCAAGAGTAAAAATTATTCCTTCTTCCTTCTAATTTTCCTAAAGAAGTGGAACTGATAATAATTACTAATATCATATTCACACAGATAGGAAGTAATGATATCTAAATGCCTTCCTTACTCTGTATCCCACTCTTGTTATTTTTCTTGTCACTTTGCCTTTGAGTCTAAACACTGCAAGGATGAAACCTGAATGCAAAAGTAATTTGAAGGGAAGGATATTCATACCTTTCCAAAGAAATGTCTTCTATTACAAATAACATTGGTATTATGAAAAGTCTGGTTATTTTGGCAGTGTAGAGTATAAAGTAAAAATGTTAAGAGTGTTGGATTTGGAATCAAGTCCTGACCCCACCACTCATCAGGTATGAGGTCCAGGGAGAATTCCTTCTTCTCTTCCAAGCCTCCACTTTCTCATAAGAAAGATAGAAGACTGCTGTCTCTCAGGATTCTGCTAGGATAGTGGGAGATAATGTACAAAAGGGGTTTATTTAGTGCAGCGCCTCTTACAATAAATGGTGGCTTAGAACATTCACTTTTTAACTCTCCATAGTAGATAAGCAAGAAAGGTTTGAGATAATTGTTTTTAAAAGAAGAGATACTTTTAAAAGGATAAACTTTTCACTATCAAAAATCTTTAAGTTCTCCCAGCAGTGTAGATTTGTCCTTTCACTGGTAGTCTTCCAAGAGACTAGCTGCCAGATCCATAACTTCCCAAGATACAAGGGCTGAGTAAGCTTTATGCTTCTCATCAGTCTGGGGGCTGGCCAGTATGTTTCCTCATAACCAATGAAATACTATGACTCATAAAACAAAATCCCTCAAAATCTATACCCAAGTAAAAGTCATACAATTAAGTACTAAAGACTTACACATAAAAACATCGCTTATGATATACCACAGGTAATATTATCACATCCCCAAATTCTATTGTTAACCTGATATTTTTCAAAGGTAAAAATATATTATTAAAATCATAATTTTCTTTCATTTTACATTAAATTAAAGAAAAATAAATTTATAACATATGCTGAAACTATTTGGTGAACATGCCCTTTTAAGTTCATTATCTAAGTTTTCAAAGTACATGGTAATGTTTCACTTTGAATTTAAAATTGAATAAAAGCAAAGCTAAAAATGCCCTAACCTGTTATTTACTTTGCAGTTTTCTGAAAGATTACTGTATTTTGCTATTGGCAAAATGGTCATTAAAAATGAAATACAAGACTATTCAGTGAAGTGGAATCCCATAAAGTATGACAGTATTATGGATCTTAAAGTAAAGCCACCAGTGCAGATGTTCCTAATCAAACTAAAAGCACAAATACACAAACCAGTTTGTTCCAGCTACAGAATCATTTAATTAAAAGAGTGCTTATAATTTAACAGTATGAATAATGGTTAAAGCCAAGGAGGTACCGAAAACTGCAAGGAAATATAAACCTACAGAATCTATGCCAAGGAAACTGCTCCAAATTCTCAAGGCTAAAAAAATTCGTTCTTTTCCTTGCTACAGGTAGATATTATCCCAATTAGCCAAAAACTACAGTGAACATACCTTTAAGAAAAACATACACACACACACATAAAACATACGTAAAGTAGTTTTCCCCAATAGAAATACGTACTTAAATCCAAAATATCACTTAGAATCTGTTTTGAGAAAATCAGACTTCTCACCAGTTTAAATTTCTTATTGAGGAATAGATGCAGTAGGTAACGTGATACAGAAGTAAATCAGCATACACAGTAAAACATAAGCTCTAAGGACATACAGGATTCCCTTGCAAATAATGATGTTGGCAAAGAGCCTCTTTTATGTACAGAAAGCTTTGTTCCTTGTTTATAGCAACTCTCAAGGCTACAACAGGTAATTGTGTGCAGCTAATTAGGTTCAAAAACGATTGTGTTCGAGCCAGGAGATATTTTATAGCTTGATTCAGTGAAAGTAGGAAACTCGATAAGATCATGTTATAAAAACTCATTCTCCCACAATTACTGATCTTTTACTCCAAAACAATTTGAATTTTAACATAGGAAATATGTAGTACCATTCAAAAGTTGGTTCTATGCTTAATAGCTATCAAAAAATATAGAAAAAATGCAATTAGGAAAACTCTTGTATACAGATATCCAATATGCTTATTTACCCAAAGATAATATTCATTTCTTTAGCTAAATTTTCAATCCTAGGTCACAGTACTCTTCCAAGAAAGTCGAGTGATATATATTCTGCATAACACAGGAAAATCAAATGCAATACATTACCTTGGGCCACCTGTTGAACTGCCAACATTATTCCAGACACGGTATCTGGAAGGAGGTTTTCTTTCAGATTGTAATGTGGTGCCCATGCCAGAATAGGTAGCCGCCTTCTACACCACTGTGTAATGTCTTCACACTGGGGAGTATGCATCTTGCTCCAGAGCACGCTTTTCTTTTTCCTCTTAGCTCCTGTCATTTTTCAGATTTCCTCTTCTAGAAGCAAACTTCTCTAAACAAGAAAAAATTTGTTGCAGAACACCTCTTTCCAATGCCAGGCTCCAATTCGTCTGTGGTTTACAATGTCAAAGCTACCCAGAAAATAAGTAAACAAGAAAGAGAGAGGCAGAAAGATTAACAGAAGCACTTAAAAATATGCAGCTGGACTATATGTCTTACTATAGTCAGCTAATTATTTAGATAAAAACTATAGGTTAAAACCTTGAATTCCTATCTGAATAAGAAGTAGTCCCTGTTCATGTAATATTTTTCTGATCTTGGAAAAGTAATGGGTTCAGTGTTGGTCTACAGCTCTCTCGCCAGTAATTCCCCTTATATTCACTGTAGTCTTATGTTTTTGGCTGCAATCCCAATAGTTAATGAGGTAGTTCTGGGCGTGTGTTGGAAGTAGGCTGGGCTATGCTAATGAAACCAGGAAGCCTCTAGCTAGTCCAGTCTCTCCCTACAAGCTATGCAAAATCATAAAACTGCAAGAGGGATCTGTTGTGCAAAAATATATTCAGAGAATCCACGCTTACTTCTTTGGGAGCTATGAATTTTCAACATATCATATGGCTGCCAGTTCTACAAAATTCAGAAACATGACAGGGCATTGCTAAAGGGCCTTACCTTTCTTTAAAGTTTCTGACAGATGAGACTTTCATTCATACAGAAACATTCAGATAGCCACTGCCCAGTCTGGGTAAAGAACAATGAGTTCTCATAAACAAACTGAAATTTCATCTCATGAGCTAAGAAAATAAGTATCACAATGAACAGATATATGTGGCTAGAGATCTTCCCTGTCCCTGAAACTATCCATTCAGTTTTTCTCTGTTTCTCCAAGTCATATAATTTACACACTCAAACTATTGTAACTGAAATTTATTGAGGAGTGGCAAATGGTTTAAACTATTGTTTGAAGTGTTCGTAAATTATTTTGTGGCGCTGCCCTTTTTTCATAAAACTTTTAGGGGTGAGTGTTCTCTTTTTAAGAAGGGGTGTTACACTTTCTGATAGAACAGACATGCTGTCAAAGTTTTTTATTTTATAATTGTTTCGTCAGCTCCAGAAGACAAAGGCATGTGCCAATGAAATTTAACCAAAAAGCCAATATACTAGCTAAAATTGGGAAGCCAAGAAAAAGAATACCATGTATTTAGTTTGCTGCAGTTCTTTTTAATGTCCATTTCTCCAGCAAATAAAAATCTGATTTCTGGAAGCCTTTAGAATAACAAAATACTGAGTTCCCTTGCCTATTTCTATAGTCCCTGCTGTGTTTTTCCCCATTGTTTTTAAATTAAAGTGAAGAGTTACTCTCTGTCTTCCACCATGTAAATGTAAATCCACTTTAATAAAGATATTATATCACTTTCCTTCACAAATAAGCAATCTTTAACTTTGTTTTATATGTTCTGCTTGGTACATACACATAGAAGTTCAGAAGCTACACATATACTAATAATGGATTGTTTTTATAATCAAAATAAGCAGTAAAGGCATTTTTAATACATATCTTGTTTATAAATTCAAGTCTATAAAAAAATGAACAAAATAATTGAAAACTTGAATCACCAGCTATTATTTGTACAATTTCAATCATTTTAAATTTTGTGTTAAAATGCTAGTAACAAAGAATTCACATGAACAGGATTTTCAGAACTGAAGGCGAATGTGCATAGAAGTGTCTACATCATATCAGTTCCAGCAATTTTTCTAAAACATTTTAAAACCAGGAGAGAGGAGAAATTAGTTTAATAAAATAGTTCTGTTGGATGACAGATACCCTAAAAGTCTTGACTCTACCACAACGTGATCTATGCATGAAACAAAATTACACTTATATTCCATACATTTTTACAAATACAAAATTAATAAAATTAAAAATGAATAAATAGTTCTGAAGTCTCCATCAAAAAAAATTCCTAAAAACAGAATAAATCTTTCCAAAAAATATTTTTCAAGCTTATATCTGGAATTTTTATTCCAGATTTTTTTTCCAATTCCACATGCATGCATATTATTTAAAACATACCATAATCTCACTCCAGAGCATGGATCACTCCTATTTATAGTCAACATTACCAAAAAAATCTTTATGAAGAAATTTATTCACACACATGAAATTCTCTTAGTAACTTGACCAGTGCATAAAATTCAAGAATACTAAATATATTTATTCAAAAGATTCAATGACTAAAAGCAGCCTACAGTATTATGAACCACCTATATGGGACATCTCTTTTTAAATGTCAAGAACAATACCTATGCAAATAAAAATAAACATTATCTTCTACCTCACACATAGACCAACAGAAAAAAATATTTTTTAAATCTCATTTTGATAACACCGATGATATGTTTCAACTTCAATTATCTCCAATATCAAACTTAAACTCATTAGCAGAAGCAATGTAGCCCCTTCTCTGCTCCCCTACCCACCGCCTCATTAGCTTCCTTTCAATTCTATTTTATTCAGCAACTGTTTATTGCACAATCATAATTTGCCAGATTCTTTGTGAAGTGCTATGAAGAGAGCAGAAACGAGAGAGATGTTCTCTCTATGTTTTAGGAGTTACCATTAATGAAGAAAACTGAATAATGTAGAATTAACTCAAGGCATAATGGCATACATAAAAATCAAGTCACACAATTAGCGAGGGAGTCAGAAGAGGAAGAGTTGCATTTCCATTGAGAAAAATGCCTTTCCACCTGGCCTAAACTCTTTCAACAAGTGAGTATACTCATGATTTCCTCATGTTACTTTGTTTCTTCAGTCTGTCACTATACTAACTTCTCTAGTTTCATGGCCTTTCACATCTTCTAAACGTGCAATATTTACTTCTTCCATGCAACTTTCCCTGGTTTCTCCACAATTCTGCTCATGCTACATAATTAGCATTCAGGTAACTCCCAGTCTACTCATGGGTGTAGACGTGTAGTCATTTTCACTGTTCATTGGTTTTCTTCTTTTAAATCTATTTCATGTGATTTTATACAGTCTGACTCATGAGATTGTAAATTCCTCTTGAGTGGGGATTATTCACATAATTTGCTTTGCCTCTTTTTTAAGATCTAGTAGAAGGAGCTGTAGACATAGGATTCACTCAAAAAGTATTATACATTAGACAAATATCCCTACTCCTGAAATTACCCCAAAATCACTTATTCAATCTCAGCCTGATTTCCAGGTTATGCTTTTTTAAAAAAAAATCAGAAAGCTAGGCAGAAAGAGAATGAGAATTAGAGATGCAAAGAGGAAAATAAGAAGAGCTTTTATCTTTTCTTGCTCAACTTCTCCCAGTTCTCTCGCAGTATAAGGAAAGTTCTTTTTTTCAACATAGTTCTTTTTTTATTATAGAGTTTGGAGAATGGAGAGAGAGAAAAACTAGATCGGAAATTCAGGAGAAAGGAAGGAAACAAAAGAGAGGTAGAAAACCTTACGGGCTGGGCTGGGGCTTCAGAGAAAATTTCAGAGGGTTGGTATGTGAGAGTCCCTGAAGCAATTATGAAGTGTATGGGCATCAGGCCAGCCTTGAGTGAGGAAAGAGACTTTCGAGAAATGTTGTGCAGGTTATAAACTGGATCATATTTAATGGTTTCTGAAAGACATAAGATTGAAATTCTTCTTGCAGTGATTTTGATTTTAGCATGATGTTTCTTTGAATGTGGTCTGTGTAGAAACTGGGACACCTAAAGTATTGATTTGTATCCAGGTTACACCTGGAAATATAAAATGTAAACATTGAAGGGTATCAAATCCAAACTCTAACCTACTTCAGAAAGTTGATCTACAGAATTTCTAACAAGAAAATACTGCAAAAGGCTCCCATCTGAGGAGGAAGTGAAGGCTGAAAATAAGGTCATACTGTCACCACTGAGTTGCATAACTAGTATGGGTATATGTCCATACCAGACAGAGTACCTCTACCTAATTTACCCAAAGTTTCATATAAGTATAGCTCTGAATCCAACCTGTTTTAATTCTTCCAGTGAATGAAATTAATAGGCTTGGAAAAATAACCTGTTCCAATTTTCAGACAGTCTAATTGTTAGAATATTTTTCCCAATTATTGAGCCCAAATCTGCTACTTAAGATGTTTATTCTTTAGTCTTTATCCTAATCCCACTGACACATAACAATCCTAATCCTAATGATATATAAAACATACGTAGGCCTTCAGCTTCAAGGCTAATTAATATAGTGCTAACCCCAAAAAAGTTCTGGTATTTTATGGTGCTGTTCATTTCAAAAATACTGCTATGTTCAAATGTGGATGCACATATGTAAGTTAATTATAGCCTTAAACAATACAGTTAATATTTTTCTCATGACAAGCCAACCAGCACAGTAGAGTAAGAAAAATTCTATGTTCTCAGCAATGATTGCTAATGTGACTGACCGCTTTCTTTGGATTAAATATAACTTTCCAATATGCTTCTTTATTTATTTTCTTTCTGCCATTATTTTATATTGTGTGATCTATTTTGACTCATAATCGGGCCAAAGAGAGAGAGTTCTAGTGAAGTTAAAAAAAAAAAAAAGCCTAGGGGAAAAATTATTTATATATTCAGATGTACATTTTTAAATGATATATTTTCAAAGAAATTGTAAAGCAAAAAAGAAATGGGTGAGAAAAACAAGGAAAAAGAGGAGGGAGAGGAGAAGTAGGAGGAGAAGGAAGAGGAAGAAGGAGAGGAAGAAGAGAAGAAGTAAAAAATAGCAGTTTGATTAGTAAACTGAATTAGTAAAAGCCCCTTCTCATTTCTGACTAGCAATGTATAAATGGTAAGAAAAATAAACTGTGGATGGGAATACATCATGGCTTAGGAAGATATGAAGATACCAAATGAAGGATTTACCGAATACAGTGCTGGAAATTCACCTCCCTAAGTAACTATGATTTTGTATATGCATCTGTAGTTTTAGGAATCCTATTTCTAGAAACATTAGAAGATGATGATTGAGCTTCTCTCATCTATTCTCATTTTTTCAATGAAATGTCCTATGTTCCTTCCATTATTCACTATATTATATGTTTTTCATCGTTTAACTTTTAACCTGTTTGTCTCATTATATTTAAAGCATGTTTATTGTAGGCAGTATACAGTTGAGTCTTTTTAATCCAATGTGACAATCTCTGCCTTATGTGAGCCATTTACAATTAATGTGATTGATATGGTCAGATTTAAATCTACCATCTTGTTGTTTATTTACCTGTGGATTGTGCAATTACTTTTACTCTAGCTGATTAAATCAGGAACTATGATGGAAACATGAAAACTGTATGAGTTCCTAAGATTCTTCTTTCAAATATTTTCTCCAGTGTCTGTAGATTCCTCTCGCACATGTGATCTTTCCTTATTTAAACATTCTGCATGTGCAGAATTCTGAGGCTCTCTCCAGTGCATCTCATTTCTCTCTAGTACTCTGCCACATGAAATTTAGCTGCTTTATACTCTCTACACTTCCAGCTCCTTCTCTCCAACTTAGGAAGACTGCTAGTCTCCTCCTGGGTTCTCCTCCACCCTCACACTCTGCTGCACTATGGCTTGCACACTTCTCTAACAGAAGCTGAGACAACTGTAAGGCTTGTTTTATTTATTTTCCATCTTTCCAAGATTACTGTCCTCTGTTGTCTGATGTCCAAAACCTTGACACCATTTTGTGTCAGGTTATTTAGATTTGTCTTAATGGGAGGGAAAATCTAGTCTGTTACTCAAAACAGACTAGAAATGGAAGTTGTCTATCATATATATAATATGGCTTTCAAACAGTTCAGTATTATGATCACCTTCTCCATGACTTGCTATAGCTTGCCAATTCTTTCAGAATGTAATAAAATTTTAACACAATATTTAGCTGTGTTCTGACTTTTTTTTTTTTTAAGTCAGGGTTTTACTCTGCTACCCACACTGGAATAGTGGCATGCTCACAGTTCACCGCAGCTTTGACTTCCTGATCTCAGGTGATCCTTCCTCCTCAGCCTCCCTGAGTAGCTGGGACTACTGGTGTGCATCATCATGCCCAGCTAGTTTTTATTTATTTAATTATTTATTGAGACAAAGTCTTTCTATGTTGCCTAGGCTTGTCTCAAACTCCTTGGCTCAAGCAATCCTCCTGTCTCAGCCTCCCAAAGTGCTGGAATCACAGGCGTGACTCACCATGCCTGGTCTAATGTTCTGACTCAAAAAGCATAAACAGTGCCATACAATTATATTTTAACTTTCTCCAACTCCAGCTCTGTCAAGTGATATATTCTCCATACATTTTTATGGAAGAGCTTTTTATAAAACTCTAAGCATAAAATTTTATTATTAAACGTTACTGATAGCTAGAATCTGGTCAATTAATTAACCATATCAAAATCTTTTTTAATTTGATTTTGTTTTTACTAAAACTGACCATTATATTTTTCAATTCAATGCTACTCTTTCAAACATTGTTACCTATATTAGTCAGCTGAGGCTGTCACAACAAAATACCATAGACTGGGTGGCTTTTAAACAACAGTACTTTATTTCTCATGGTTTTGGAGGCTAGGATGCCTCAGATAAAAGTGTCACTTGATTTAGTTCCTGACTGAAGGCTCTCTTATTGGCTTGCAGAAGGCCATTGTCTCTCTGTATTTCCACATGTCAGAGAAAGAGGAAGAAAGCTCTCTGTATTTTATTCTTATAAGGGCACTAATCCCATCATGATGGTCCTAACCTCAAAGTCTCATCTAAAGCTAACTACCTCCCAGAGGCCCCATCTCCAGATTCCAATACACTGGAGGTAGGGGCTTCAACATATAAAATTTGGAGGTACACAATTCACTCCATAGCATTACCCCCAAATTGATTAAGCATGTTATATGTCTTTATTTAAATCACTAACAAATTTTTTTAAAAGACATATTTATTAGTCCCTGTACTTTTGACTGAAGTGTATCCATTAGTAGAAATTGTGAATAGTCAATCAAATATTTTTTTTTCATTTTGTCCAAAAAGATATCAAAACTGCCGGGCTCGGTGGCTCAGCCTGTAATCCCGCGCCTTTGGGAGGCTGAGGTGAGTGGATTGCCAGAGCCCGTGGGTTCAAGACCCGCCTGGGCAACTTGGCGAGACCTCATCTCTACAATAAATCAAAATGAGCCGGGTGTGGCAGCGCGCGCCTGTAGTTCCAGCTACTCGGAAGGCTGAGGCAGAAGGATCGCCGGAGCCCAGCAGGTCGAGGCTGCGGTGGCCGGGAGCGGCCACTGCACTCCAGTCTGGGCGACAGAGTGAGACTCCAACTCAAAAAAAAAAAAAAAAAAGATATCAAAACTTCCTAGATTACTGAAATCAAATGTTCTATGTCTTCAGCAGTCATGTAACTTTTCAATATAGTGCTTTTATAAACAAAGTTTGCCTAAAAATTTTATTAGACTTTACTCCTGGATACAGAGCCCCCCTCTAGAAGAGATGATAATATTGGAGAAAAACTGGACTTTGGAAATGCTGTGTTACTCAGAAGAAAAAAGGCTAAAGTACTCCACACAGCCTATATTGTTCCATAGGGATCAGTTCAAAGGAGCAACTTTCTCCAACATTTCAAGGAGTGAAATTTAGGGGAAATTTTAAAAACTAGGAAAAATTCAAAACTAGCCTGGATCTTGTAGTGTTAGTCTTGTTAAAAGTCTTAAAGTTGAAATAGTACCTAGAGGTTATCCCTAATTAAAAGAACTCAAGCAATGAAAATCATTTTTATAGCACTTCTGAGAGACAGTCGCTCAGCTTCTGTATGCATAAAGCAAGTGATTATTCTAAGATGCGCAACTTTAATTACTTTTAGGACTCTTGCTCACATGCAACAAGATTTTTTTTTTAATCAAAAGATAGCTATATACATAGAAATATGAGTAAGCATACAAAGTTAAAAATAACAAAATTGATCTCATATATAGGACTTTAAATGTCAAAAAATTAAAACTCAAGTTTCTATTTATACATTGCTTTGCTTCCAGATTCATGGCTTTATGTTGTTTGTACGAAAGATCAATAGAGCAAAATACAGAACATTTGCACTTTGACAAAAATTCAGAAGATATTTTTTTTTTGCCCAGTATTTTCTTCATTCTTCTGGTTATTAAATAATCAAATTACTATTATAAAATTGGAGATTTGAGAAAGTATAGAAAAGTGTTAAAAAAGGAATGATGTCCCATAATCCCACTGTTGATTTAAATTTTGGTATTGTTTGCTCTACTTTTTTTTTTTTTTTTTTGAATAGGAGTCACACTCTGTCGCCCAGACTGGAGTACAGTGGCACGCTCCCGGCCACCGCAGCCTCACCCTACTGGGCTCCAGCCATCCTTCAGCCTCACCTTCCAAGTAGCTGGAACTACGGGTGAGCTCTACCACGCCTGGGTAATTTTTTATTTATTGTAGAGATGAGGACTCACCAAGTTGCCCAGGTTGGTCTTGAACCCGCGGGCTCAGGCAATCCACTCACCTCAGCCTCCCAAAGTGCTAGGATACAGGTTGAGCCACCAACCCCGGCCTCTACTTTTTTTTTTTTCCCTACAAAATGCTTTTCTTTGTATAGTTGAGACATTACTACATACATAATTTTGATTTCACTGAGCTTTACATCATAAGCCTTTGTGTATCATCAAAAATTTTTAAAGAACATCATTTTTAATGCCTTCACAATATTCCTTCACAAAGATGTTCCATTGTTTACATACCCATTCCCAAACAGAAGATGCTGGTTGTTTTCAATATTTTTTATTGTAACAGATAACATTAAGATAAATATCTTTGGGCATAAATCTTTATCCAGATTTCTGATTCTTTTCCTTAGAAATAGAATTATTGCCGGGCTCGGTAGCTCGGCCTATAATCCCATGCCTTGGGAGGCTCAGGTGAGTGGATTGCCTGAGCCCGCGGGTTCGAAACCTGCCTGGGCAACTTGGTGAGACCTCATCTCTACACTAAATCAAAAAATTAGCCGGGCGTAGTAGCACGTTCCTGTAGTTCCGGCTACCTGGAAGGCTGAGGTGAAAGGATCGCGGAGCCCAGCAGGTCAAGGCTGCGGTGGCCGGGAGCGGCCAGTGCACTCCAGTCTGGGCGACAGAGTGAGACTCCAACTCAAAAAAAAAAAAAAGAAAAGAAAAAGAAATAGAATTATTAGGGTCCAAGTGTCACAGAATTATTATCAACGATGTCATTTCTATTGGTGGGTATTTTTCTCATGCTCCAATAAGTATTTTCTGGGTCATCATATTAAATGAACACAGGTCAATAATAATCTCATTTTTTGAGTGGTCTCACTCAACAACACAATACTTAATGTTGTCTAGTTTTCTGAATCAATTGACTTTCCAGTAATAAATTTACAGCATTCATACATAGACTTTCCTGGAAATTTAAAACTTAGAATATATTTTTGTTGTGAGTTTGTTTTCACTTGAAGGGTTGCATTCCACAACTGACAACATAATTCAAATATGGGCTACCACTAATGTCATGTTCCCAAAAATCACATAATAGTATTCAGAAATTCTCGGTGTTCAAGCTTATTTGACTCAGGAAGTCAAACTGAGCGACTTTGTATAACACAGACAGTGGGGTCAAAGAATGTAATAGGAAAAGAGACAGTGAATAATTACAGGTTTTATCACTGTAATTAGAAAAAGAAGATAAGTCCACAAACCATTTTAGTTTCTTGAAAATTCAAAATTTTAAGGAAATTTTAGGCCTTCAACAGCATTTCTTTCTCTTCAAGAAGTAGCATACAGAGAATAGCTGCAGAGTTCTCATTTTCCTCATTAATTTGTGGCACAACTGAAACCTACTCTAGAAGCTCCAAAGTTGTTATTGCACACAGATCGGGATGATGTTTTGCACCATATTTTCTATATTACAGGTCATTTGTCTTGGTCTATCTGCTCTAATAAATGTATCATACTATATGTAAACTAGAGCAGATAGAGCAACCACTAAGAAACATTATTTTTTTAATCATGGGAAAGGAGTACAACCAAAAAGAAATATTTGAAGTGGCATACTGTGGAGCCAGACAACCAACCGGCACATTGGCAAGCAAAGCTGAAACTCAACGCCAACTTTTCAAGGTCTTTGAGGGAAGGATTAAGATAAGTAGAGTGCCAAGGACAATGCTTGGCACATAGGAGAGGCACTGATAAATGTTAGTTGTTAGCGCCCATAAATTTATTTCATTAGTTGCTAAGATAGCTTGGACAATTTGGGAGACTTTCTACAGTTCTGAGGAGTTTTTAATGTGCCTTAATACATTATGAGCATAAAGGAAAAATACCACATATGTCTCACTTTTCATCATTATTCAATTGAAATAAAATGTTTTCTTCTCCTGGGATGGACAATCTTACCCAGTTTTTTATTGTTTGCAAACCTGTATACTTTCTCAGCCTACAAACTAAATAACGACCCAAATATATTTCCATCTGTGTCAATCAGTTGAAACTAGCTCTTGAGTTGAAATCTAAAATATGAAGAAGAAAATAATTCTTAAGCATTATGTTCAGTTAGAAAGTTTGCACAGACCCATTAGTGATACCTGCCATGGACATTAGCGGGCATGACCAAACACATAGTGTGAATTTACCATTATTGCTCTAGAAGTTGTTAAGCTAAGACAATTTCTTCTAAGAGCTAGCAGAAATATTTTCTCATATTTTCCCGTATTAATCACTTTTAACAAATTGACTCTGGGTTTCAATCCAATCCATAAAAACAAGGCTTTATGTTACTTAGAAACTTAAAACCAGTGCCAAAGTAAGAAATAATGAATATGCTTAGTAGGACATAGTACTTATGCCTATTAATCCTTTTAGCTGTCTATAGAGAAGGGATTATTTTTTATTATCAGTCCACTAACCTATATTTAAAAGAAAATCTCCATCTAATTAAATATATACTTCCAAAGTCTCCTATCCTATAACTACTCTTATTATTTGAAGTCACTGTTATAATGGTTTTTAAAATTATGCAGGATGATCAGAATTTTTTTACATATCTCTATGGATTACCCATATCCAAGGAAGCCCCAAGAATGAAGGAGAGTTATACTTCAGAAGACTTAACATAATTGGGATTATAAGAGTCTTTAAAACCAAGGACTTAAGAGTTTAAAGTCTAAATTACTTTCTGAAATTTATTCTTAATATTAGGACTAAGGCTGACTGTATATTTATTTCTCACATTCTATTCAACATTTTGAGCATATAATGCTTAAAAAAGTGGATGTAACAAGTGAATATATTACTTACATTAATAAAGTAATTTCTCAACCTGATGGCCCACTTCAAGCATAAGATTTGTTTGGTTTTTTTTTGAGTAGGAGTCACACTCTGTCGTCCAGGCTGGAGTGCAGTGGCACACTCACAGCCACCCTAGCATCGACCTGCTGGGCTCCAGCCATCCTGCCACCTCATGCCCAGAGCTGCTCTCGAGTCTGTGGGCTCAGGCAATTCTCTCACCTCGGCCTACCAAAGTGCTGGGATTACAGGCTGAGCCACCGAACCCAGCCTAAGTATAAGATTTTATTTTTATTTATTTATTTTAATTTTTTTGAGTTGGAGTCTCACTCTGTCACCCAGACTGGAGTGCAGTGGCCGCTCCTGGCCACCGCAGCCTCGACCTGCTGGGATCCGGCTTTCCTTTCGCCTCAGCCTTTCGAGTAGCCAGAATTACAGGCATGCACTACCACGCCCGGCTGATTTTTTGATTTATTGTA